>NC_135827.1:22317294-22618582 GCF_964213995.1 Mustelus asterias | reverse complement strand
GAAATGTAAATGATGATGAAGAAGGCTGGGAAAGTTGCTAAAAGTGTCCATTAAGTGATCAGAATGTGTGAATGACAGAACAGAGGCACAGACTGTTAAGGGACTGCCTGAAGAATGTGGCAAACCCCAACGCAAACTGGAGGAACAGCAGCACCTCATTGGGCACTTTACTGCCTTCCGGCCTGAACATTGAGTTCAACAACTTCAGACCATGAACTCTCTCCTCCACCTTCACCCCATTTCCATTTATTTTATTTCATTTCGTTTCATCTCATTCATCCATTTTATCATCCTTCTTTCTCACTTCCATTTTCCCACTTTCCATTCTAGTTCTCTTTCCCCCCCCCCCCCCCCCCCACCCCCCCCCCCCCACCCCCGAAACCCCCCCCCCCCCCCCGCCCCAACCCTGCTTCTGGGCAACTGCCACATACCATATCTCTGTTCTGCCATTCACGCATTCTGATCACTAAATGGACATTTTTAGCACCTTCACAGCCTTCTGTGTCCTCATTTATATTCCCTGTGTCGCATTCCAATCCTCCATCCCCACCCTCACAGTATAAATCTTTGCTGATTCCCTTTGTTCTCAGCTCTGATGAAGGGCCATCTAGACTTGAAATGTTGACTCCATTCTCTCCCGACAGACGCTGTCAAACCTGCTGAGATTTTCCAGCATTTTCTGCCTTTGTTTCAGATTCCAGCATCTGCAGTATTTTGCTTTATCGCTCATAGAATCCTACAGCGCAGAAAGAGGCCATTCGGCCCATTGAGTCTGCACCAACCACAATCCCACCCAGGCCCGATCCCCATATCTCTACATATTTAATCTCAAACAGTTTCCAGGGAGAGGGTTGGCATCAGAACAGATTCTGGAGCATGGACTGAAAACAGTGGCTTCGAGACGTGATTACTTTACGCTGACTCATCTACAGCAGCACCTTAATCTTGTGCTTAAGCTTCGATTTTTCTGGATGAAGCTCATTGCTTTCCTCCCTCCAGTCAGTGCTGTTAGTGACCTCACGCCAATGACAGGAGCGGGTTAAATGATCAAGGAAATCACACCTTAATCGCATGCAAACAACTGGCTGAACAGCTGGATCTGTCTGAAATAGTTGGAGAGTTTAAATCTGTTTAAGTTGTACCTTTGCCATCGGTACCAGTGGGAACAGTAAATAGTTAAACATTGGTTGCTCAGTGTAAATGGCTGGTCACAAATGACTAAGACTTTAATCTTCATCCAGGTAAAGTTGTGGCTATAATCACCCTGCCAGTTGGAGAATACTTCAGCAGTCAAGGGCACTCAGCCCCCGATCTTCAGCTAAGCGTTCTCCAAGGCAGCCTTCAAGACACACAACAATGCAGAATCACCGAGCAGAAACTGATAGCCAATTTCCGCACACATGAGGACGGCCTCAACCGGGATCTTTGGTTCATGTCGCACTACGTGTAACCCCCACCATTTGGCCTGGGCTTGCAAAATCCTACTAACTGTCCTGGCTTGAGAAAATTCACACCTCTTTAACCTGTGATTATCCCTCTCTCGCACTGTCTGTACCTGTAGAGATTTGATTACCTGTAAATCTGTACATTCCAACCATTATCTTGCAATTGTGTCTCTGTCTATATATGCCGTGTTTGTGAAACCCACCTCTCCACTCACCTGATGAAGGAACAGTGCTCCAAAAGCTCGTGATTCCAAATAAACCTGTTGGACTTTAACCTAGTGTTGTGAGACTTCTTACTGTGGCTATAATCTCACTGCTCTGCACTGCTCTGCATTAATAACAAATGTCTTGTTCATGTTAACATAGGCTTTAAAGAGTTCATTTGTTTTCAAATAGATGCCTGCTGTCCCAGTAAAATAAGTTCGAGATCATTTTGTGAGCCATTGTTCTGGGAATATTATGGGGAAATGCTGAATCCTGTTGTATACAATTCAATTTACTTCATGAAAAACAGGAGGGTATTATTACCTTTTGCCAGCTAAAACGCAGCTCTCCAGATCTATTAAAGTTAAGCAAGTGAAAAGCTGTAGAGCATTGAGGATATGTGGCCCAAATTAGCAGATGCTAAGATGCTAAGATCTTCTGTGTGATTACTGAGCAGAGCAGTATGATCTAGAAGCACTTGCGGGCTTGTGGGCCCGTGTGACATGCCTGCAGCATGTTCATTAAGGCTTCAGGAACTGTTACCATTTTCATTGTCAAGACTGCGGCCGTTTAGCATCCATATCACACACGTGCTGAATGGCAGGCTCCGAAGTCAACCATGCCAGGTTTTCTTTTGTAAAGGGTATTCTACTTGATCTCAGTCCCAGGACATCACTGCAGGATTTCCTCAGGTTACTGTCCTAGGCACAACCCCTTTTGGTTGTTTCATCAATTTTTCCCTGTTGGCCACCTTCTCCCACCCCACCCCGGGCCGGTGGGTTCCACACTGCACTCTGCACTGATAAACTCCAGGGAGGGAGAACGTTGCGAGGAATTCCTAGAGAGGGTGATGCTGAATGGAAACTGGGTGGAACTATCCAGTGTCAATCTTCCCAAAGGTGACAGTCGAAACAATGGGCAGCATTGTGGCACAGTGGTTAGCACTGCTGCATCACAGCGCCAGGGGCCCGGGTTCAATTCCTGGCTTGGGTCACTGTCTGTGCGGAGTCTGCATGTTCTCCCCATGTCTGCATGGGTTTCCTCCAGGTGCTCCTGTTTCCTCCTACAGTCTGAAAGACATGCAGGTTAGGTGGACTGGCCATGCTAAATTGCCCTTTAGTGTTAGGGGGACTAGCAGGGTAAATACATGGAGTTATGGGGATGGGGCCTGGGTGTGATTGTGGTTGGTGCAGGCTCGATGGGCCAAATGGCTTCCTTCTGCACTGTAGGATTCTATGATTCTATGATTCTATTCTATCAATGACCTTCCGTCTAATGTGGGTGGATAATTATACAATGTTCAGCACCATTAGCAATTCCTCAGATGCGATACCTGGACAATATTCAAATTTGGACTGATAAGTGATGAAAAATATTCATGCCACACAAGTACCAGGCAATGAGCATCTCCAACAAAAGAGAATCTAACCATCTCCTCTTGACATTCAATGGCACAATCATCGTTTGAATCACCCACTATCAACAACCTCAGGGTTACCATTGACCACAAACCGAATTGGACTAGCTATATGAATACTATGGCTACAAGAGCAGATCAGAGGCGAGGAATTCTGTGGTGAGTAGCTCACTACTTGACTTCCCAAAACCTGTCCATCATCTACAAGTCAGGAGAGTGCTTGGAGACTCCCCACTTGCCTGGATGAGTGCAGCTCCAACAACACTCAAGAAGATTGACACCATCCAGACAAAGCAGCCCACTTGATTGGCACCCCATCCACAAACATTGATTCCCTCCACCACCGGTGCATAGTAGCGGCCGTGTGTACCATCTACAAGATGCACTGCAGAAACTCATTAAGGCTCCTTCGAAAGCACCATCCAAATCCGCAACCTCTACCACCTAGAATGACAAACGAAGCAGATCTATAGGAACACGATCAGTTGCAACACCCTCCAGGTCATTCGCCATCTTGATATGGAGCTATATTGCCAGTGCCTCACTGTCAGTGGGTTAAAATCCTGGAACTCCCTTCCCAACATCACTGCCGGTATTCCTACAACACATGGACTGCAGTGAGTCAAGAAGGCAACACATTACCACATTTCAAGGGCAATTAGGGATGGACAATATATGCTGGCCTAGCTAGCGATGCCCACATCCCACGAATGAATGAAGAAAAAAATATATCAAATAACTGGGCTTTGACCACCAACTTTTACGTTAGCACATTTTTTGCCCATCTAATTGAAACATTACAAATCTTTTCTACAACTGTAACGCCAACCAAGGGGACTATATAAACTTTTCTAGGATTTGTAGTTCTCCACCTGTGAATCTCTGCCCATCAACAGGCACTGAAGGAGGAAGGGAGGGATTAGCTCCACATTCAGGAAGAAGTGGTATCACTTCTGGCTTTCATTCCTGATGAGATTGACTTGTAAAGACTATATGGAATCATAGAATAGAATCATGGAATCCCTACATTGCAGAAACAGACCATTTGGCCCATCAAGCCTGTAGCGGCAACAATCCCATCCAGGCCCTATCGCCGTAACCCCACGTATTTACCCTACTAATAGGTAACATAACCCCATATTTATCCTAATCCCCCTGACACTAACGGGCAATTTAGCATGAACAATCCACCTAACCTGCACATCTTTGGACTGTGGGAGGAAACTGGAGCACACGGAGGAAACCCACACAGACACGGGGAGAATGTGCAAACTTCACACAGTCACCTAAGGCCGGAATTGAACCCATGCCCCTGGCGCTGCGAGGCAGCATAGCTAACCACTGTGCCACCATGCCACCCTAAATTAGTGAGGTCGCAGACCACTGTTGCGACCTTACCAAATGAATCCTGGCTGCGATGGAACTTTGCTGCAACCTACTGTTCGAAAACTGTTTTGGGAGGATCTATTCCAGACCAGAGGCTTTAGTCTTCTCACTTCAGAAGGTATCAATGATCTTAGATAAGTTGAACCTGTTTCAGTCTGTGTGTACTGCTGCATATTACATGTGGCATTCTCTTGCAAATAGACAGAAAAGGCTGGAATCCTGACTATGAGGGAAGATGTTTTTTAAGTCCAAGTGCCCCATTTTTCTGTGCTTGATGTTTATTGCCTGCTACATTTGATGGACCACGGAATAAACACATTGACAAGGCAGCCACAAAGACTGCTTGCTAAAACATAGGCAGAGCTGTGCACTTGCAAAGAGCATGACAAATTATGTGCAGTAGATTGTCCCTGTGCGATGCTCCATCAAGCTTGCACTGAAGTGCGATTAAGATGAGGAAAAATGCGAGAACACTTAGTTTGGCAACAACCCAAAGGCCAGCAAGTATTTTCTCCATCTGGTGCTGAGTTTGGTGCACAAAAGGGAGAAAGCAACTAATCTTTCAAACTCCTCCACACACACACACCACTTTGATGTTACTCTTGACTGGAGGAATTCAAGACAACTAATTTCTATTGAAGCTCATTGATAGATTCATAGAATCATAGAATCATAGAACCCTACAGTGCAGAAAGAGGCCATTCGGCCCATCGAGCCTGCACTGACCACAATCCCACCCAGGCCCTACCCCCATATCCCTACATATTTTACCCACTAATCCCTCTAACCTACGCATCTCAGGACACTAAGGGGCAATTTTTAGCATGGCCAATCAACCTAACCCGCACATCTTTGGACTGTGGGAGGAAACCGGAGCACCCAGAGGAAACTCACGCAGACACGAGGAGAATGTGCAAACTCCACACAGACAGTGACCTGAGCCGGGAATCGAACCCAGGTCCTTGGAGCTGTGAAGCAGCAGTGCTAACCACTGTGCTACCGTGCAGAATCCCTACAGTGCAGAAGGGGGCCATTCAGCCCATCGAGTCTGCACCAACTCTCTGACAGAGCATCCCACCCTGGCCCTATTCATGTAACCCCACGTCATCTAATCCCCATAACCTACACATCTTGGGACACTAAGAGGCAATTTACCATGGTCAATCCACCTAACCTGCACATTTTTGGACTGTGGGAGGAAACCCATGCAGACACAGGGAGAACATACAAACTCCACACAGACAGTCACCCAAGGCTGGAAATGAACCCAAGTCCACACTGGCGCTGTGAGGCAGCAGTGCTAACCACTATGCCACTGTACCGCCCGAGCAATGTGCAGCACAGAAGGAGACCATTCAGCCCATCATGTGTGTGCCAGGCCATTGAATGGAGCATTTCCATTTCAACACTCTGCTCCAGCTATTTGTCCCTCTTTTTTGTAGCAAAACAGGGGGAGGCAATGGCCTAATGGTATTATCGCTAGACTATTAATCCAGAAATGTTCTGGGGACCCAGGTTTGAATCCTGCCATGGCAGATAGTGGAATTCCTTAATTCAATAAAAACAAGCTGGAGTTAAGAATCTAGTGATGGCCATGAAACCATTGTCAATTGTCGGAAATCCCATCTGGTTCACCAATGTCCATTAGGGAAGGAAATCTGCTATCTTTACCTGATCTGACCTACATGTGACTCCAGAGCCACAGCAATGTGGTTGACTCTCCGAAGTGGTCTAGAAAGCCACTCAGTTCAAAGGCAACTGGGATGGGCAATAAATGCTGATCAGCCAGTGACGCCCATGTCCCATGAATGAATAATTTTTAAAAATGGCTTTAAGGTAAGCAGTAAATCTTCAGGAGCTGGCAATAAATAAAGTTAAACATTTTATTTATTTGTCACAAGTAGGCTTACATTAACACTGCAATGAAGTTACTGTGAAATTCCCCTTGTTGGCACATTCTGGCACCTGTTTGGGTACACTGAGGGAGAATTTAGCATGGCCAATGCACTTAACCTGCACGTCTTTGGAGCATGGGAGGAAACCGATGCAGACATAGGGAGAACGTGCAAAGTCCACACAGATAGTGACCCAAACCGGGAATCGAAACCAGGTCTCCGGTGCTGTGAGGTAGCAGTGCTAACCACTGTGCCACCGTGTGCCACTGTACCATCAGTAGCTTGTTCCTTGAGTTACCGGTTCCCAGCAATAGGGTGGTACAGCATTATATAAGTTGTCTGGTTGCCACAGCACTGGACTCAGAGTTTGAAAGTTCAAATCCCATCATGGTAAACGATTAGGCTGAATCCATAAATCATTTGAATTACAAAAAAATTGGAATCATCATAAAAAGTCAATTGGTTCATTCATGCCTATTGGGGATATTAGGCTGGTTTAGTGCCACACTCAGACTCGTCAAAATTGTTTTATTACATCTTAATGCTTGTGGAAAGGGTTTTCATTCTTAACCGAATCAATGCTATTATCCAAAGGGTTCAAGCATTGTTGTGGACCTGGCAGTGTAGTTAATTGGAACATTGTCCTTACCAGTGCTATTCAGGTTTGCATCTAAAGGCTGAGCTTTTCACTTTATTAGATGTGCTCATGTGGCCCGGACACACTCTCTTCCACTTTCTTCCATCAGGAAAAATATACAAAAGTCTAAGGTCACGTACCAACTCACTCAAGAATAGTTTTTTCCCTGCTGCCATCAGACTTTTGAATGGACTTGCCTCATATTAAGTTGATCTTTCTCTACACCCTAGCTATGACTGGAACATTACATTCTGCACTCTCTCTTTTCCTTCACTATGTACGGTTTGCTTTGTCTGTAAAACACGCAAGAAACAATACTTTTCACTGTATACTAATATATGTGACAATAATAAATCAAAAATTAATTCTTCATTCCTAGATATTTTGAGGGACACTGGAAGTACATAGGGAACTCACTGCCCCATAGCACGGTGGAGTCTGAAACATTAGATGGTTTTAAGGAGATAGATATATTTCTGATTTTAAAAATGGGTTTGGGGGATATGGGAAACAGGTAGGGAGGTGGATTTGAGACCAGGAAGTGATCAGCCATGACCTGATTGAATGGCAGAGCAGGCTCGAAGGGCCCAATTGCCTACTTCTGCTACTAATTCCTATGTTCCTAAGTTCTTATTTCACCTTGGCTTCTCACTCTAAAAATTCCCTCCTCAATAGTCAACCTATGAATACAGAATGTGAAATTGCATTGGCTAGATAGCAGTCACAATGAGGTCTCTCAGTTAATTGAAAGGTCACGGAAACATCATACTGGAATGTTGGAACAGAAGCAGATAATTCAATCCCTCTAGTGTGTTGAACCATTCAATTAAATCACGGCTAATTTGTACCCCCATCTCTATCTGCCTGTGACCTACATCTCTTACTTAACAAAAATCTATTGATTTCAGTCTTGGAAGCTTCGCTATTGACCCAACAATCACAGCCCTTTGAGATAGCGTTCCTAATTTCTATTACCCCAAGCATGAAGAAGCGCCTTCCGACTTCATTCCTGAAAGCCTTGCCATTAATTACCCGATTATAGCCTTCTGTTCTGGATTCCCTGACCAGAAGAAATATATTCCATTAATCTATCCTGTCAATTATCACCTTCATTTCAAAATTATGGAAGTGAAACTTAATGCTTTTTGGGTGGACCCCTGAGCCAAGATAAGCTTTCATCCTGTCCCATCTCTCGTTATATATCCAGTTGGAATAAAATGAAGGTAATGAGAATAACTAAAGTGATGCTAAGAATGTGCAGTAACTCAGCACTAAGAGTAATGGTAATGTAGTCATTACATAGTAATATATCATGGGATGCACAGCAGCGTGTAATGAGGGCATTACTGTCAGGAAGGAACAATCTAGTTTGGTTGAGACTATATAATTATTTACAAATCATATTACAACACTGCGATATTTAATTAAAATATTCAAGTGACTTGAATTTTAACTAATTATGTTAAAACGGCAACAGAAATGGACAGTATATGGACAGTAATCTCGTAAAATATATCATAAAAACTTTGCCAAAATAATTACAAGGCACTTAATAGGAAGTGTGGGAAATTGTTTAAAAAGAGAAGCAGTGAGTCACATGGGAGTAATTTTGTTTCAAAGCACTCCTGAAAAATCCATACAAAATTACACATTTCTGAAAAGAAGCCTTACAATTAAGCGGAGACGTCAAACGTTCTGCCCCAAGAGAACACGGTCATGTCGGATGGTGTGATAGCCTGGTAGCAGCTCTCTGTATCACACAAATCACCTCCATTTATTTCAATAGGGACTGAAATTAGAAATCAGGCTAGGAATGGATTGAGGGGTCCCTGACGCTGGCATAACATACCGCCAGCTGATTACATTCATATGTTGTTCGGGATCAGATCAGAAATGCCAAGGTATATTATGAAGTTAGCTTAGACCCCAACTATTTTTGATTATGGTGAGCGTAATGTGTTTCACTTCAGGTATGATTCGATTAACCCACTAAAAGCTTTTATTAAAACAACCTTTACTTAACAACACAGTTAAAATATAACAGAAGGAATCAGTATTACTTTTGCCAATTGCAAATGCTTAAACATGACAAGGTATAATTCTTAAAAGCAAACTATCTTTATAGTTTCAATGTAAGCAATAACCCCACAGACATAATTCCCTCTTCAGACTAAGTTAACACAAAAAAAAGAAACATATTGGCTGACTTGGATGCTGAATTTCCAGCCTTTTAAGCTCTCTGGAAAGATACAGAAAAACAACTGTCTTCTGACTCCCATACAGCAGCCTCCAGAGAAATTGACTTATTTCCCGGCAGATTTCAGTTTCGAAATCCAGAGAGAAAAAGAGACACAAAGAAAGCTACCTCACCCCAAAGATCCCAAGCAGCAACTGAGCTAATTTCTCTGTGTAAGACTAGTCCTGCCACAGTGGATTGCACTGCTGCCTCACAGCGCCAGGGACCCGGGTTCAATACCAGCTTTGGGTGACTGTCCATGTGGGGTTTGCACATTCCACCCATGTCTACTTGAGTTTCCTTTGGGAGCTCCGCTTTCCTCCTATTATCAAAAAAATGTGCAGGTTGGGTTGATTGGCCATGCTAAACTTCCCCTTAATGTCGCAAGATGTCTAGATTGGAGGGATTTGTGGGGTAAATACATGGGGTTATGCGGAGAGGGCCTGGGAAAATGCTCTATCGCAGAGTTGGTGTAGATTTAAATGGCTGAATGGCCTCCTTTGCACTGTAGGGGTTAAATTCTCTCTATTCTATTCTGCCGAGTCATTGTGATTTTTCCTGTCAATTTACTTAATCAAGCCCTACTCCAAACAAATCCAAGGGAAAACAGTAAAATAACCAAACTGCATCAACCTAGATTAAAACAAACATTCCAGCAATTAGGAGCAATTATGCTTCTGCAGTATCAACAAGGGTTGCCAGTTACCGACTAAGTAGCACTGGTTAATAGAGCTGACTGCTAAAGCACAAGAAACATGACACCAGCATACATTTCTTAAAGGCATAGTATCAACACAATGCCAACTGCCCATTCCCCCCGTGGTCAGATAGCTATTAGTCAGTTCCCAGATCTCCGAATGTGCAACAAAACAGAGAATGTTGGAAAAACGTAGCATGTTTGTCGGCATCTGAATGAGAGAAAACAGAGTCAAAATCTTTTCTTCTGTTTTCCCTCTCTACAGATGCTACCAGATGTACAAAGAACAAAGAAAGAAGAAAGAACAAAGAAAAGTACAGCACAGGAACAGGCCCTTCGGCCCTCCAACCTATGCCCATCATGATGCCCTAACTAAACTGAAAAAAAACCCCTTCTGCCCTTACTCGGTCTGTATCCCTCTATTCCCTCCCTATTCATGTACCCATCCAGTGGTCTCTTAAATGTTGCTAACGTGTCTGCTTCCACCGCCTCCTCTGGCAGCGCGTTCCAGACACCCACCACTCTGTTGAATTTTCCCAGCATTCTCTGATTTGTCTCGGATTCCGGCTTCCACAGTATTTTGTTTATTTGATCACCTGAATGTGCAATCTTCACAAAAATATAAGGAGGCTGAGGTGGCACCAGACAGTTTCAGCCCATCAGTGATGCCACCGGTAAAGGCTTGGAAACAAGAAGCTCCAAACGTTTTGGTATTATTGCAAAAAGGAATCAGAAACAGTCCTCGATGGAATTTCAGCTCCTGCTAATTTAATCCCACGTTCAGGATTTAAATATTTAATCTTGGCATCTTATTCTAGAAATTCATTCCTCAGTAGTCAACATATGAGAAACTGAATGTAAAATTGCATTGGTTAAATAACAGTGATAACGCAGGCTCCCAGTTAATTGAAAGGTCTCCATAATGGCACCTTCATTAGTGGCTTAATAACTTAAAAGGGAATTGTTTATATGGGAGGTGGTGGAAATGAAAAATATTGCGCCAACACATAATTAATAATTCAAAAACTGGTGTGCATTGCAAATTCATAATCTTTGCTAAATAAAAGCAGAAAGTCTTGGGCAATACTCGGCAGGTCTGGCAGCACCGGGGGGACAACCAGAGTTACATTTTCAGTCTGATGGTCCATCGTTAGAACTCATCCATCCGAAACATGGGCAGAATTTTAAGTTGCTCCGCCTATGCGTTTGCAGGTGGGGCTCTGGAGAGGGAGGCATTGTCAGGGTGAGCTAATTATTTCTTGGATGGTCATTGAAAGCATTAAAAGTGCCACAATGATTGAATGCAGCAGTGTTCCCCTGTGAATTGGGTACAGCACAAGAGTTCCTTGGGAAGCTGCTATGAATATGTTCTCACACCAAGAGATGTACTGCGCAAATGAGCTGTCCTTGGACGGGGGTGGCGGGGGGAAGGCAGGTGTGTGGGGGTGGGAGGTTAAGGGATGTGTGGGGAGTTGGGGGGGGGGGGGCGGTAGCGGGGCACGGGGCTAGAACTCTGATAGCCTAAGCCACAACAACAGGTGTCATTTTTGGATGATGTAGCCATGTAGACGTATTTCGTTAGTGATCAATCATTATAATTAGACAAGCATATAGCAGCTGTAACTGGTTAACTATGTTCATGAAGTAATCAGAACTATTAGTTGGAATTGGATGTCAATGGCTTCAAAACAAATGTACACTTGTGATTAGTATATGCAAATCATTTGTAAGATAAGTGAAAGTATATCTGTCCATGCCATGTATCACTCAGGAAGTCTGTATGCCATCTTGTGGAAGGCAGACTTCCTCGCTATAACTTGAATAAAGGCCGATTTCAAAACTCTGAAAGCTCCGTCTGGTCTATCGAGATGCGAGGGACACGTTTTCTGGATAGCGGTGAAATTCCGGAACAGCCATCATATCAGATCCTCACCTGTTCTACCCTCTCTGCAACTTTATGTTTGGACGGGCAAGGCCCACCTGCCCTGTCCCCAATTGAGACCTTTAAGTGACTAATTATTGACTAATTAAGGGCACTTCTTGCCTCACCTCAATTTACAGGCTAAAGGTAGGAGTTCCCTGCAGTCCAGTTCATCCCAACCTTCTCCTGGCCTTGCCTCCCCTCCCTGAGATCCTAAAACTTACCTGGTCCTGGAATCCTGGTACCTTTGCTCCGGGGACTACATGAAGTTCCAATCCTGTCCACCTCAGCTTCTGGCGCTGCAGGGACGAGCAAGCTGCTGACTAATCAGATTGGCTCCGAGGTGGGACTTCCACCTGAGTCGGGGGGAGAGGGGGTGGTGATTGGGTGAAAGCCCCATCTTCAGCCATTTAACACTCACTGGAGCATGTAATGGCTATGGGGCAGTGAGTAGGACAGGGATGTGTCTATTGCAGTCTCCTGGGAAGGCGGGAAGGGAAACTCCAATATCCTAAAAATCCTGGGCTTGGGGCTGAACTTCACCAGGTGAGTGGAGACCCTGACATCAGGGGATAAAAGGGATCTCGAGGCTGCAGTTGTCAGCAGCAGCATCTGCTTGGCAGTTTGGCTATTGGCAGCCTTCTAATTGGCTGCCTGTGAGCTTGCCATCCAATGAAGGATTACAGACAGTGTCTCCATGATGGTGGTTCACTCACTGGGTGGGCAGTTCTGAACCTAGAGCAGCGCCACCAGGAGAGGTGGTCACTGCTGAGAAAGGGCAGTGTGAAAAAAAAATTAAAATTCAGGGGGCTGAGGGTCAGAGGTCAAACCACAGTGGGTGTTGCATTCCCTTACTGTGGCTTCCTCTCTCACCCATGGAGTCAACACCCATTCCCCAACACCCCCTCACCCCATACCTGTCCCCTGGAGCCACCGTGGCCCACCCACGCAATGGGACATTGACACAACATCAGCCAAATGCTGAGAGCAATGTAAAATGGCTCTTAATAGTGACAATGTGAATTGGGTGACACTTCCTTGGGTGGGCAGCCTGTCCACGTCTGCTCCTGCCATCAGTAAAATGCTCAGAAGGCACCTGGAAGCGGATCTGACCCAGCTCCCTGTGATTTTACCAGACCCCGGGTCTCCTCCTAGGCCCTGGTAAAATTCAACCCATTTACTGTTTCTCTCTTTCCAAAGATGCTGGCAGACTGACTAGGGATTTCATAGAATCCCTAAAATCCAGAAGGAGGCCATTTGGTCCATTGAGTCTGTACCGACCACAATCCCACCAGGTCCTATCTCCATAACCTCATTTGTTTACCCTCGCTAGTCCCCCTGACACTAATGGTCAATTTAGCATGGCCAATCAACCTAACCCGCACATCTTTGGACTGTGGGAGGAAACCAGAACACCCGGAGGAAATCCATGTATACACGGGGAGAATGTGCAAACTCCACACAGACAGTGACCCGAGGCTGGAATTGAACCTGGGTCCCTGGCACTGTGAGGCAGCAATGCTAATCACTGTGCCACCCTCAAGTTCAAAGCATTTTCTTCTGTTTGTAGTTCAGATTTTCAGCATTCGCAGTATTTTCCTTTTTTTAAAGTCTATATTATCTTCTCTCTGGATTGATGAAATATTATTAATAATGAGACACAGAACATCTGTCTTAATTGAGTATAATTATAGTTAAGTCCAATGAAGATTAACTATACATAATTTATATTTGGCCGATTCCAGTTTTCCTAAATTTTGTGCACTCGGTAACAGCAAATGCATAAAGTTCCTGTAGAATCGAAAGGATCAGCTGCCTTTCTCTCACTTTCTTAATTTTTATGTCGTGCACTAACTAGGAAAAATAATTCATGGGGATTCACAAATCACAACTCCAGGATCCTTGAAACCTTCATCAAGATGTGTTGACTTCATCCATCACTCCCGGGAAGGTCATCACTGTGTGGCATGATCCAAACAACCCCTTGTGTAAGTAAATGTCAATTAATCTGCCTGCTCGATCATAGAATCATAGAATCCCTATAGTGCAGAGGAGGCCATTCGGCCCACAGAGTTTGCACCGAGTCTCTGACAGAGTATCTTACCCAGGCCCTCTCCTCCTGCCCTCTTACCATAACATTTTCCATAGCTAATCCCCCTAACAAACACATCTTGGCACACTAAGGGGCAATTAGGATGCCCAATCCACCTAACCTGCGCATCTTTGGACTGTGAGAGGAAACCAGAGCACCCAAAGGAAACCCATGCAGATCCTTGGAGAAAGTGAAGCTCCACACGGTTGCCCGAGGCCAGAATTGAACCCGGGTCCCTGGAGCTGTGAGGCAGCAGTGCTAACCACTGTGCCACCACGCATCTTAAACATTTGGCCTTCAAACTATTTTCCGATTATCAAGTAAAAATCTTTGCTTATTCTGTTCATTTTATCAAAAAATGTCACTGATTTTGAACCTATCTCTCAGTTCTCCTCTTACCCTAGTCAGTTCTATTGAAAAAGAGTCCCAGCTTCCCCAGTAGCTCCCAATAACTAAAGCTTTTTATCCTTGGCATTACTCGAGTGAAGCTCAATTTCAGTGCAATTCCAACCTTTTTGATTTTGGCACGAACACACGTTGACATTTCTACTGATTAAATGGTTCATTAGCTGCTTGAGAAGTGTTAAAGTGGCCTAATTACAAGTATTTTGTGATTGGTTGCGTTGTATTCATTCCAAAATGACACACCTCTTAATGGCACAGTCCCAGTGGATCAGAGGATTTAATGAAAAGCCTTCCTTTCATTTTCTCTGAGGTGAAGAAAATATGCTCCCTCCACCTCCCCATGGGGAACAGGGGGTGGGGATGGGGGGTAAAAGGGAGTGAATGCTCTCTCTGCTTGTTTCTGTGCTTCTCTGGAAGTCATAGGAACATAGAAACATCGGAATTTGGAGCAGAAGCAGACAAGTCAGCCCTTCAAGCCTGCTCCGCCATTCAATCAGATCATGGCTGATCTCTTCCTGGTCTCAAATCCACCTCCCCACCTGTTCCCCATTTTGTTTTAACCCATTTTTAAAATCTGCAATATATCTATCTCCTTCTTGAAACTATTTAATGTTTCAGACTCCACCGCGCGATGGGGCAGCGAGTTGCACACATTCACCACCCTCTGTGAGAAATAGTTCCTCCTCATCTCAGTTTTAAATCTACTGTCTCTCAACCTATACCTGTGACCTCTTGTTTTAGATTGCCCACAAGGGGAAACATTTGATCTACGTTTACATTATCAATCCCTTTTAGTATTTTATGTACCTCGATCAGATCCCCTCTCATCCTTCTAAACTCCAACGAGTATAAGCCCAAACTATTTCATCTCTTCTCAGACGTCAATCCCTTCATCCCCGGAATCAATCTGCTAAACATCCTCTGAACTGCCTCCAATGCCACCACATCTTTCCTCAAATAAGGAGACCAAAACTGGACACAATACTCCAGATCTGGAGCTTGCACATTCTTCCCGTGTCTGCATGGGTTTCCTCTGAGTGCTCCAGTTTCCTCTCACAGTCCAAAGATGTGCGGGTTAGGTGGATTGGCCCCTGCTAAATTGCCCCTTAGTGTCAGGGGGACTAGCTAGGGTAAATGCATGGGGTTATAGGGATAGGCCTGGGTGGGATTGTGGTCAGTCCAGAGTGAATGGGCCGAATGGCCTTCTTCTGCATTGTAGGATTCTATGTGGTCTCACCAACACCCTATTCAATTGCAACAACTCTTCTCTACTTTTATACTCCAGTCCTTATGCAATAAATGCTAACAGTCAGTTACAGAGGTATCTCCAGTGAAGCAAGGGATACAGTAAGCCAAAAATGGTGGAAAGGTGGAAGAGGTAAAGAAAATGCAAGCATCATCAAAGCAATAAAACCTGGAAGGAAAGGGTCCTGAATTCATTTGTTTAGATCACCCATATTGTCCCCAGCGAAATAGCAGCAAGACTGGGCTCAATAATAGGTAATAATAAAATCCACATGATTTCTCATTTCAAAGTTGCACAAAAATATAAAATTGTTTCGGCATAATTGAATATCCCTGTGGGGTCTATTTTCTTCTTCAGAATAAACTTGAGCATAACTGGTTCAAAGTGGAACCTTCTTTATTAAGTATCCTTTATAATTAGCATTTTACAGAAAGTGAAAGAGGTTAATTTTACTGGTAAGAGAGTGAGAGAGAGGAAGAGAGAGAGAGAGAGATCTTGTCACAGAAGCTTATACAGCATTCAAACAGCAACTGAACCGAACTGGACTGAATACATAGCTGTTGTTAACAATATCGCTTTTTGGTTATCTGTGTTTTTAAAGAGCTGGGTACAAACAGTTTCTAACTGCATAAACAATTGGCAGCAGTGACCAGGAAACACTGCCGTTTACCTTATGAGAAAACCTGTTTATCTTACATTGTACTTTCAAATATAGCCAATTTTCTAAGCTGAACCCAGAATTCCAAGCTGATGTGGCCAAATTAGTTTAAGTTTGCTTAAAGCGAGTACAATTAGTTACATTAGGCAGAAATACCTTAAAATGAAGCATTTTGACTGGGCAAACCATACAGAGGATCCCACATCCCCAAGTACTGACACTTAAGATAAGTTAATACCACTGCTTAATTCCAAACCTACAATCAGGCACAATTACATATCAAAGTCAGGAAATACGTAGTATAATATACCCCTGTACTGTCTAAAGAATAAGCTGTATGCTATAAATGGATAAAAGGGGAGCTGTTTGAATAGTACAGGGAGGCCTTGATGAGTTTTTTCTAACTGCGATAGCTGAAAAGATCATCACCTTTCTGATTCACTCCACTAACAATCTTCAAAGTCCCTCCACTCATCGTAAATATAACTCAAAATCACCAATAAAAACAGATCATATTGAAAGTAACAGGACAGTTAAGCATCAGAAAAGAGGCAGAATAAGGTAGAAATATTTATTCTGGTTAGAAGAACACATCACAGAAACTGTGTACATTTTGTTTTGTGCAGAAGGTTTCTGAGAACATTGTGGAAATATTCACCTCTTTCATAAGAAAAGGCAAAAGCAAGAAGGCAGCCTCGACTTGAATTACCCTGAGATCAAATTAAACTGATTCCATTTATGGAGCTGTAGAATTGGTCAGATGAGTTTGGGTCCCACTCAGATGGCAGCTGTTGATACTTTCCTAGCCTTCCTTGGATCTAGCTTCTCGACACCATTCCTGATAGTTTGGCAGATGCAGGTTCTTTTGTAACCTTTCGGCACTTTTATTCCAACCAAAATGACCAATTCAAATTAAGGCATTGTTCAAGATTCCCTTAAGGTTAACATGCAGGTTCAGTCAGCAGTTAGGAAGGCAAATGCAATGTTAGCATTCATGTCGAGAGAGCTAGAATACAAGAGCAAGGATGCACTTCTGAGGTTGTATAAGGCTCTGGTCAGACCCTATTTGGAGTATTGTGAGCAGTTTTGGACCCCATATCTAAGGAAGGATGTGCTGGCCATGGAAAGGGTCCAGAGGAGGTTCACAAGAATGATCCCTGGAATGAAGAGCTTGTCATATGAGGAATGGTTGAGGACTCTGGGTCTGTACTCGTTGGAGTTTAGAAGGATGAGGGGGATCTTATTGAAACTTATAGGATACTGCGAGGCCTAGATAGAGTGGAGGTGGAGAGGATGTTTCCGCTAGTAGGAAAAACTAGATCCAGAGGGCACAACCTCAGGCTAAAGGGACGATTCTTTAAAACAGAGAGGAGAAGGAATTTCTTCAGTCAGAGAGTGGTGAATCTGTGGAACTAAATGTCGCAGAAGGCTGTGGAGGCCAGGTCATTGAGTGTCTTTAAGACAGAGATAGATAGATTCTTGATTAATAAGGGGATCAGGGGTTATGGGGAAAAGGCAGGAGAATGGGTATGAGAAAAATATCAGCCATGATTGAATGGTGGAGCAGACTCAATGAGCCGAGTGGCCTAATTCTGCTCCTATGCCTTATGGTCTTATGGTCTAAGCCCAATCATGGTCCCCACATGAGAGACAAACCAGAACCAAGCTGACAAGGCAAGACATTACATCCCATCTTGAACTCGATCAAACAAGATTCAAGCTGACAGGATGAGGCATTGCACCCCCTCCCGGGCTTGATCTAACGCTTCATCTGAGCCAAAAGGCCGAGATGGCTTTGAAAACTTGCATCAGGTAAAGCCTTGGTTTAACCTCATTAGCCACCTGTTCTTTTACTGTCTCCCTGCATCTGTGTAGGTTTCCTCCCATGCTCCAAAGATGTGCAGGTTAAGTGCATTGGCCATGCTAAATTCTCCCTCAGTGTACCTGAACAGGAGCCGGAGTGTGGCAACTAGGGTATTTTCACAATAACTTCAGTGCAGTGTTAATGTAAGCCTACATGTGACTAATAAATAAGCTAACTTTAACCCCAGACTGAGCAAACTACGAACGCAGGCATCAGCGTCACTACCCCAAGTGCAATGGACTAGCCTTGGCCCCTGCTTGATCATGGTTTCACCCCCGCTGGCTAAGTATGTTGCAGGTTTAGGGTGGGGGGAAGGTTGTCAGCCCCCACAATACAGGCAGGCAATTAGCCTGGTTAAGATCTTTGTTAAAGGTAAGTTAAAGAGGCAGATAGGCTTTCCCAGTTGGTCTTGTTTCCAGATGGGCCGAACTGGTGGGGATGGTGGGAGTGAGGGGTGTGGGGCGGCTCAGCTGCCTGGAGGCAGCAGCCAGCGGCAGACTGGGATGCTCGAATTCCGGGCAGGCCAACAGACACTCACTGCCTTACTGGGTAGGGCTGCTATCATCAGTCACCTTGTAATGGGCTGTGACACTTCCCCCCACCCAAGAAAATAAGAATGGTGGCTCCCCATACCCCCCCCAAAAAATACAATAGTGGCTTGGCTGCTTTTTGTATATTTTAGCTGAAGCCTTGAAAAAGTTACTGAATGGATGCCCTCTTGTTGACACTTTCCTTCATGGTCACCATTTACCGCAACCGGGTGCTTTTCTGAAGCTGCAAAAGCCTCTGATCAACCCTCCAGTTTTAAGAGCCATCATGACACTCTTAATTCGACAGGGAACCTGTCCCCATGTCATCGGGCGGCATGGTGACACAGTGGTTACCACTCTTGCCTCACAGCGCCAGAGACCCGGGTTCGGTTCCCGGCTTGGGTCACTGTCTGTGTGGGGTCTGCGTGTTCTCCCCGTGTCCGCGTGGATTTCCTCCGGGTGCTCCAGTTTCCTCCCACAGTCCAAAGATGTGCAGGTAAGATGGATTGGCATGCTGAATTGCCCCTTAGTGTCAAGGGGACTAGCTAGGGTAAATTCATGGGGTTATGGGGATAGGGCCTGAGTGGGATTCTGGTCAGTGCAGATTCCATGGGCTGAATGGTCTCATCCTGCACTGTAGGGATTCTATGATTCTTTGAATCTAAATTCTCCCTCAGTGTACCCAAACAGGCGCCAGAGTGTGGTGACTAGGGGATTTTCACAGTAACTTCATTGCAGTGTTAATGTAAGCCTACTTGTGACATAATGAATACACTTAAAAAAAAGAGGCAACCTTGTCAGTGATTGTTTCACTTTGGAATGCATTCAGGATCCAGAATAAGACCTGCTGTCTGCCCCAAGGTGAAAATCCTCCTGTTGCCAGCCTTTTTATCGCTGGCTTCCAATTAAAGACCTGAGAAACATTTATGCCATCATTTTCTGGGTTAATTGTTCTTGTTAATCAAATTATGTGAGGCAGAAAAAAAATGTTCTGTAATAATAGGGAATTTCACAAAGGACGTACTACAATGTTACTTTGGTATAGAATTATTTTAAGCAGAGGAGAATGTTTTTCACTGTAGGCTCTGTTGCCACTTAACCACCGGGACTAGAACATCTGCGAGATATTTGAATGTATAGAAAAGTAAAAATAAAACTTCTGTGCAAAAATAACTAACTTACATTTTTCAGATTGCAACAAGGTCCAGAGACTGGAAAATATTGGGTTAGAGAAGGATGGCCTGATTCAAGAGGATGAGAGACATGAGGGACATGGACAGAGTGGATAAGGAGCAGCTGTTTCCCCTTAGTTGATGGGTCAGTCACAAGGGGACGTAGGTTCAAGGTGAGGGGCAGGAGGTTTAGGGGGATGTGAGGAAAATTGTTTTTATCCCAAGGGTGGTGATAGTCTGGAATGTGCTGCCTGGGAGGGTGGTGGAGGTGGGATGCCTCACATCCTTTAAAAAGTACCTGGATGAGCACTTGGCATGTCATAACAATCAGGGCTATGGGGCCAAGTGCTCGCAAATGGGGTTAACTGGGAGTTCAGGTGTTTCTAATGAGTCGGTGCTGACTCGATGGGCCAAAGGGCCTCTTCTGCACTGTATGATTCTACGATTGTCTGAGAATACAGATGCCACATGTATATTTACAAGTTGGAAAAATGAGAGCAAAGTTCACATTCCATCAGAGTAACCGTAAAACAAAGGGAAACAAGATCGCCTACAAAGGACAAAGAATTTTTTCTTGTCTTGTTCAGTAAGCAGGAGAGGTTTATTTGGATGAGTCTGTTCAGATGGAGAAACATTGTTGGACAGATCTTAGACAGATAACTGTGCCTGTGCAACATCTGATCATTTCACAGCTGTTGCAAATGTTGAATATCTCTGATATGAGAATGTCCGACACAGCACTGAGTTCTCTTTACGTTCACCTATGGAAGTGCCTTATCCTAGTTTGAGGGGATGAGTTCATTGCTGCAGTGTTGCCAGAATGCTGTCAGTCAGTGGTCAGGTGTGAAGACTGGTTTGCGTCATGAAGCCTGCACCACAGGGAGTTAAACAGAAACTTAGCAAATTCATTTCACTTAGTGACAGCCTAACTGAGAGTGGAGATATCATTGATAAATATTTGCTAAATTTCAATAATGAGTCTAGTGTATTAACAAAATGTGCTGCGTTACTTTTAAAGTAATTATTCCAAGGAAAGCACATCCATAAATATAGAAAATGTGCGGTAAATAAATAGTTTACGCGACTGAATGCCACTGTCCAAAAAATTCCTGACACTGCACCTCATAGAATTTGCTCAACTTTACTACTGTTGAATTACTGATCACAGCTAAGCCACTGCTGAGGCAATAACCTGGACTATTAAGTGCCTGCATAGTAGCAGCATTTGATCTTTTGGTTATAATAGGCACACAGGGATAGGCAAGCCCTTTATTTGAGTCTATCTATTGATGAAAGCTGCAGTTAGGTCTCAGTAGCAAAATGCCAGCGTCCCAGGCGGCAGAACATTTCGATTAAAGATGTAAGACCAAGTTTATTTATTATTAGTGTCACAAGTAGGCTTACATTAACACTGCAATGAAGTTACTGTGAAAATCCCCTAATCGCCACACTCCAGTGCCTGTTCGGGTACACTGAGGGAGATTTGAGCATGGCCAATGCACCCAACCTTCACATCTTTGGGAGGAAACCGGAGCACCCAGAGAAACCCGCACAAACACAGGGAGAATGTGCAGGCTCCACACAGGCACTAACCAAAGCCAGGAATCAAACCCAGGTCCTTGGTGCTGTGAGGCAGCAATGCTAACCATTGTGCCACTGTGCCAGGTGGTTTCCACTATAGAAAACTAATCTATAGTAGGAAGGATGGGTAACGACCTTTCAAAGGTTCTTAGTTAAGAGTAAATGAATATAAGGTGATGTTATTCTTGAGAAAATAAATAGGGTAATTCGAGAAACAAGACTGAATTAACAGTGAAGAAAGTCAACAGAAACTCTGCAGAAATGCTAAGCATCATGGTTTGGGTTGTCAAACTTGCTAAATAAGAATTCATACAGATTTTGGAAATCAGTTCTTGATAAGCAGATTCAATTTTTTTCCTAAAATACCATTATTATGGAAATGGTACAAATTTATATCTTTAAAAGTAGCTGAATAAAGTTGACCACGCACAAATAATTCAGAAAACATGCACGTGCGTGGTGACACAGTGGTTAGCATTGCTGCCTCACAGCTCCAGGAACCCGGGTTCAATTCCAACCTTGGGTGACTGTCTGTGTGGAGTTTGCACATTCTCCCCGTGTCTGCTTGGGTTTCCTCTGGGTGCTCCAATTTCCTCCCACACAAGATGTGCAGCTTAGGTTGATTGGCCACGTTAAATCACCGCTTAGTGTCCAGAGATGTGTAGGTTAGGGGGATTAACAGGGTAAATAATGTGGGATTACAGGGATAGGGCGGGAGGTGGGCCTGGGTAAGATGATCTGTTGGAGAGTTGGTGCAGACCTGATGGGCCGAATGGCCTCCTTCCGCACTGTAGGGATTCTATATTCTATGATTTGTATAAGGAATGAAATGAAAATTGGAAGTGTTGAAGTGGGATTTTGGGTGGAGGGAAATGATAGTGTCGAGCTTCCTCAGATAATACTTTTCTTGTGCCTTCAGGTTAATGACTTTGAGCATAGAATTTCAAGGAAACAGCAACACTTGCAACTTGTTTTTTTTGTGAACCCAAAGCAAGAGAGCTACATAATGAGATACAATTTTTAAGAAAACCAAAACCAACATATTAACCCCAGGAAGTAGCACTTTAACTACTTGGCATATTATTGGGCTTAAACTTAAAGAAGAAAATGTAACCTTACACATGGAGTAAAAACAATAGAAGGAATGTGTAGGAAAAGCTATCCTAATAACATTGACAAGAGATTAGCAAAGAATAGCTTTTACTCTTGGCTCCAAATGGCTTAGTAGATGTGATAGAAGTCAGAAGTCATGAAGAGAACTGATTGACATCAGGTAAAGTGCAATGATAATCCTAATCAGAGTGGACTGTAATGTCGACCAATCAAATTTCCTCATGTTAGGCCCTATGACCTATGTATACCTCAAGCTTTACAACCAGGGTCGTGAAGCATTGCTCGTAATAACGTGTAACAACATCATTTATGAATACATCGAATTATTGAATCCCTACAGTGCATAAGGAAGCTATTCAGCCCATTATGTCTGCACCAACTCTCCAAAAGAGCATCTGACCCAGACCGCCCCACCCCACTCCGCCCTATGCCCATAACACCATGCAGTTATCATGGCTAATCCACCTAACCGACATATCTTTGGACACTAAGGGGCAATTTAGCATAGCCAATTAAACTAACTTACACATCTTTGGAGTGTGGAAGGAAATCGGAGCACCCGGAGGAAACCCACGCAGACACAGGGGCCCAATTTTACCATTTTCATTCGAAGTGCTGAATCTGGGCGCAATTCAGATCCGACTTGGAAATCTGTTCTCTGTACGCATTCAGCCTGAAAAAAAAATCACGAGTCTGAATCACGCTGTGGGCGGGGCTTATTGCGTCCGAAATGATCGGAGCTCTGAACTGCGCATGCGCAGTGAGAAAGAAAAATTGAAAAAAGTGTCACATCGCTCCCGGGCCGCAAAAAGCGGATAACGCGGCTCGGGAGCGAAAAGCGGGAGCGATGGCCCTCACAGACATCACCCCACCCCCACAACATAACTGTCTCCCTTATCCATCCACCCCTCCTGCTACCCAGAACGATCGCGACTCTCTGCCCCCCCTTTACCCCCACCAATCACCCGCAGAGTGGCAGTGATCCCCCCGGCACCTCCCCGCTTCTCCTCCCCCTCCAGAGAATGATCAGGCCTCCCTCCTCCGCCCCCCCCCCCCCCCCCACCAACCAGAGAGCGATCTGGCCTCTCTCTGCCTCACCCCGCCCCCTAACCAGACAACGGTCTGGCCTCCCCCCCACCCCTCAACAAGACAATGATCTGTCCTCCCTCCCCGCCACCAGAGATACATCTGACCCGCCTCCTCCTCCTCCCCCCACCAGAAAATGATCGGGCTTCCCTTCTCCCGCTCCCCCCCACCTCACCAGAGAATGATCTGGCCCACCTCCCCCTCCCCCCTCCACCACCGATCTGAGTCAGAGAACTGTTGGAAGCTCTGAACTTACCTCTTCAGCAGCTGGGGTGCCCGAAACAGACCTTTGCCGAGCAGGTCTGTTTCGCGCCGAATCTGGATGCGCGAACGCGATGGTAAAGAGGGAAATGCTGGTAAAGTTGGGCGGACAGCCCATTAATTCCATTTAAATGCATGCAAATGCACTTAAATCGCCATTGCGCCCGTTTCGGGCACGAATCAGATCGTGGCCATTTTCGGGCCTTGGTAAAGTGGGCATCTGCGTGGACACGGGCGCGGATCGCGTTAATGGGCCTCACGACCGACTTTACCAAGTTTTCACGCCCAAAAACGAGCGCGACACAATGTTATAATCAGGCCCAGGGAGAACGTCAACCTCCACACAGACAGTCACCCAAGGCCAGAATTGATTTGGTTTGAAATGATTTGATTTATTATTGTCACATGTATTGGGATACGGTGAAAAGTATTGTTTATTGTGCGCTATACAAACAAAGAATACTGTACATATAGAATAAAAGGAGGGGCTGCGGAATGTAGTGTTGCAGTCATAGTTAGGGTGTAGAGGAAGATCAACTTAATACGAAGTAGGTTCATTCAAAAGCCTGATGGCAGCAGGGAAGAAGCAGTTCTTGAATCCAAGCCCCTGGTATTTTAGTATTCTGAAAATGTTCACAATTCCAAAATGCCTGACAACCAAAGAAGTTCCTCCTCCTTCCCCATTTTGCTTTCTGTTTATTGATTGTTTTCTATATTCTTGCTTTATTTTATGTTAGATTCCATTATATGGTATCCAAGTCATGTGACACTCACCATGCACTATCTTGCTTGCCTTTTCCTACTGTTCCAGCTTTTAATGATTTTTCTACATTTGGTTATTTTATCTCCACTCTAACCTTGGTTCACAATGCGTACTAATGACTTTCTTCCTTCATTCCTTTATAACTATGCTTTGGAATGTTAACATGTGAAAATAACAGGCAAGGATTTTATTAAGCTGCGTACTTCAAGCCTGGAATCAGTATTTCTAGCACTTCATATAAAACTGCTCCTGCTGATATTTTAATGGAAGTGGCTTAAATAGCTTATTGCCTTATTATATAGCAGCTGAATGGACTCCATAACATTGCATTAAATGTTTGTATGTGATATAATTGCACTGTCTTTACCTCATCAGCATACTATGATCAGGTGAGGAGTGGTCAAATGGCTCCCCACTCACTTCTTATTCACCACAACCGGTTTTCATTTGAAAAGGATAAATTGCCAAGCCAATGAGCGTTTAACTGTATATATGTGTTCCAAACCAGGCCAGAAACTCCAAGGTGTTTTTACAAAGGTAGCCTGGATCATAAGGTTTTACCTTTGAATTTGGTGAGCATAAGGCTTTTTTTATTCATTTGTGGGACATGGTCTTTGCTGGCTGGCCAGCATTTATTGCCCATCCCCAGTTGCCCTTGAGAAGGTGCTGGTGAGCTGCCCTCTTGAATCGCTGCAGTCCACGTGCAATGGGTTGACCCACAATACCATTGGGGAGAGAATTCCAGGATTTTGACCCAATGATTGTGAAGGAATGGAGTTATATTTCCATGTCAGGATGGTGAGTGGCTTGGAGGGGAAACTGCAGATGGTGGTGTTCCCATGTATCTGCTGCCCTTGTCCTTCTAGATGGAAGGGGTCATAGGTTGGAAAGTGCTGTCTAAGGATCTTTGGTGAATTGCTGCAGTGCATCTTGTAAATAGTACACACTGCTGCTACTGAGCGTCAGTGGTGGAGGGAGTGGATGTTTGTGTCAATCAAGTGGGCTGCTTTATCCTGAATGGTGTCAAACTTTTTGAGTGTTGTTGGAGCTGCGCCCATCCAGGCAAGTGGGGAGTATTCCATCACACTCCTGAGTGTTTCACTCCAGGTATGATTCAAGTAGCCCACTCAGAAGGTTTTATCAAACAAAGTTTATTTAAGAACACAATTAAACTATAACAAGAAAAATCAGCATAACTTTTACCAATTACAAAAGAAAATCATGATATTGTGTACACCTTAACAACTAGCTATAACATTCCAAATCAAACAACACCCACAAACATACACTCCTTCCAAGGCTTCCCACAGAAAGCAAGTAAGCTCACATGATGCTGGATTTTGTAGCTTTTCAACATCTGCTGTGAATTAGTCCCTTGGATGTTGAATTAAAACTCTAAGGCTTTCCAGCCCTATTACTTTCGGTCACTTCTGGAGAGAGAGTTAGAGAGAGAGAGACAGAAACACACTGCCTTCTTCAGTCTCAAATCCAAACAGCTTCTGACAAAAATGAAACTAAAATCTTGGATTTTTCCTGTTGGGGAAGAAGGCAACACCTGCCCTGTCAATCATGCTCCACCCAACGATTTCAAAAGGGTCATAAGACTCCAGGACACTGCATTAGCCCAGATTAAAAATAAACAAGTTGCCCATTATGTTGCTTCAGTAACAATTAGAGGTCACTGGCTCAGACATCACGGCAACAAAACAAAAGGCCAGGCCTTGAAACAACTGCAAAGAAACATGATTAAATAAACATTACTCAAAGGTAATATAGCCACACATGCTGCCATCATAAAAGAACAAATCCGTCAGGTTTTCTTGAATTTAACGAAGAAAGAGGTTAACCTTATTATATTTAAACTGATTTAAGTAAAACAATGGCCCAGATTTTCCAGTCTCTGCGAAGAAGCCCCGGTGTAATGACTCCATGAGAAATGCCCGCTTTGAACTTCAGGTTGGCTTTCCAGCCAGTCAATTAAATATCGTAATTTGACACAAGTTTTAGAGACAAACATATTTTTCCTTGTCTCTGTATCTTTTCTTCAGCATATTTCATTCCATTTTATTTTACTCCATATTTCTCATTCATTGCTAATTGAAAAATACAATTCACACTTCTTTCCTTCATTTCTTCCCTTTCTAAAATGCTGCAGGAAATCTGGAATATATTTGAATGCATTCAAAAAGTATTTGAATGCATTCTTTTAAAAAACATTATTAAAAGCACTGCTTGTGAAATTTCAATCCACAAGACAGATGATTTTAGATCAGGTGAAGAGATAACATTTGAAACAGAACCTTACATACTTTGAATCCAATCACTTTGAGTTTTAACAGCTGGAATGAGAGGCAATCTCTTCTCAAGAGGCCATTTCTGGGTCTTTGTTTATACGGCAAATAAGTGGAGATGCTTAATTGAATTTATTAAGGCTTTGCCTTCACAGCACTGCTTGTGGGCCAGGAGGAACAGAGGTTAGCCCAAATGTTAACCCCGATCCCCCCCACTATAACACTGATGGTCAAACTGCGCCCCCCCCCCCCCCCCAATACAGCTGGGAAGATGGAAAAATCTACTCTCGTAAATTCTGGGGCCCTCATGTTCACTCCAAACAACTGAAAATGGAGGAGAATAAATCTTTCCATCATCAGCCAAGGAAAAGTTTGAATATGCATTGGATTTGACCATTAAGTGAACATTTGGGGCCCATTGCCACATGTCATAGAGACAGAGGGATATACAGCTTGGAAACAGGACCTTCAGCCCAACTCATCCATGCCGACCAGGTTTCCTAAACTGAACTAGTCCCATTTGCTTGCATTTGGCCCATATCCCTCTAAACCTTTCCCATCCATGTACCTGTCCAAATGTATTTTAAATGTTGTAATTGTATTTGCCTCTATCACCTCCTCTGTCAGCTCATTCTATATATGCACCACCCTCTGTGTGAAAAGGATGCCCCGCAGGTCCCTTTTAAATCTCTTACCTTAAACCTATGCCTTCTAGTTTTGGACTCCCCTACCCTGGGGAAAAGACCTTGGTATTCACCTTATCTACGCCCCTCATGATTTTATAAACCTCTGTAAGGTCACCCCTCATCCTCCTCTGCTCCAGGGACAAAGATCCCAGCCTTTCCAGCCTCTCCTTATAATTCAAACCTTCCAGTCCCGGTAACATCCTTGTAAATCTTTTCTTCTGTCAAAGAAGTAATAACAAGAAAGAACACATCAGAATTAACGGCAGTAAGAGTAGATTGCCATTTTGATGTCAGAGTTGTGAGGAACAGTAGTCCAAAGATGTGTGGGTTAGGTTGATTGGCCATGCTAAAATTGCCCTTAGTGTCCTGAGATGCGTAGGTTAGAGGGATTAGTGGGTAAATATGTAGGGATACAGAGGTAGGGCCTGGGTGGGATTGTGGTCGGTGCAGACTCGATGGGCCGAATGGCCTCTTTCTGTGCTGTAGGGATTCTATGAACAGGGAGAACAGCGATGATTGAGGAATAAATAGAGGGAATACCTTGCATTCATCTAAAATTATAGATGTACCATTTTCAGAAGAAGAAGAAACGTCATAAGATTCAATATACTGGACAGAATATTGGTGGCTTGACAGGCTATAGTGAGACATAGTGAACCAATTAATTTGCTATTCTTATGCTGTAGAAATGCGATAGGAAATGTTCACTTCTTTTGTTGCCCGCTAATTTTCAGTAGCAGTGGCCATGCATGGGATGTAGGTTAGAGGATAATAAGCTTTTCATTGTTGATCCAGGGAACAGAACAGAAGGATGTGGCTGCAAAATGTGGAAGAGAAGATAAAAGCAGGAATCCAGACAGTTATTCACGCACACATAATTGTAGAAGTTTGAAATAAATTGGTTTCCAAAGTCGGCAGCGCAGTAACAATTGGTTTGTTTGACAGGATGATCTGTGGAGTGTTCGTTACTACAGGGATTTATTGAGGTAACAACGGAACATCTAGATTGAAATTTGAATTAAATTAAATTGGATTGAATTTGATCTACATTTGAACCATTTTAGACCCAACCAATCACAGCACCGGGAGTACCTGAAGATGAAATAGCAGACCGGTGAAGCTTTAACGTGAGCCTACACTCATGCTAAACATCGGAAACCACATTCTATGGACAGAGCTAATCCCACAGTTAAAGCTCTTCAGTGGCAATGGACAATGAAGTAATTACTGCCAGGCAGAGGTTCCATGAACATCTAGTCCTCAATGGTGGTGGAGTCACCATTATTCTTTCACGGGATCTGGGAGTTGTTGGCTAGGCCAGCATTTTTGCCTATCCTTAACTGCCCTTGAAAAGATGGTTGTGAGCTGCCTTCTTGAACCTTTCCAGTCCATCTGGTGTAGGTACGCCCACAGTGCTGTTTGTTTTAAAGTTTATAGTTTATTTATTAGTGTCAGAAGTCAGCTTACATCAACACTGCAATGAAGTTACTGTGAAAATCCCCTAGTAGCCACACTCCAGCGCCTGTTTGGGTACACTGAGGGAGAATTTAGTATGGCCAATGCACCTAACCAGCACGTCTTTTAGATTGTGGGAGGAAAGCGGAGCACCCGGAGGAAACCCATGCAGACATGGGGAGAACGTACAAACTCCACACAGGCAGCGACCCAAGCTGGGAATCTAACCCGGGTCCCTGGCGCTGTGAGGCAGCGGTGCTAACCACTGTGCAGGATTTTGACCCAATAATAGTGAAGGAACAGCAATATATTTCCAAGTCTGGATGGCGTGTGGCTTGGAGAGGGACTTGCAGGTGGTGTTCCCATGCACCTGGTGTGCTTGCCCTTCTTGGTAGTACAGGTCAGGTATATGGAAGGTGCTGTCAAAGTGATTGTAAGATGTTAGAAAATTTGCAACCAGCTTCAGCCTCAATTCTCAAGGGGATTTTAGCCTCATTTTAGCCTCCTCTTGAGATCCTGATCATAACAAATGTTATAATTCAGCTAATTTGTTTATTCCAATGGCTATAGTCATAGAATCATAGAAGCCCACAGTGCAGAAGGAGGCCATTCAGCCCATTGAGTCCTCACCAACCACAATCCCACCCAGGCCCTATCACCATAACCCCATGCACTCTAGTTAATCCCCCTGACACTAAGGGGAATTTAACGTGGACAATCCACCTAATGTGTATATCTTTGGATTGTGGGAGGAAACCGGAGCACCCGGAGGAAACGCACGCAGACACAAGGAGAACGTGCAAACTCCACACAGACAGTGACCCAAGCCGGGAATTGAACCCGGGTCCCTGGCACTGTGAGGCAGCAGTGCCAACCACTGTGCCACCGTGCCGCCCCACATTCCTGGAAACACTTTGGCTATCGTGCTGAAGATATGCATTTCGGTACTTGCTGTTGCTCTGCTAAAACAAAGCAATTGAAATCTCCTGAAAATCTGGAAAGTTCCCCATGTATGTCTTGTCCACTCGAAGGAGGACACATCAAAGACTGCCCTAGAATAAAAGCAAAACACTGTGGATGCTGGAAATCTGAAATAAAAACAGAAAATGCTGGAAAATTTCATCGAGACTAGCAGCATCTGTGGAGAGATAAACAGAGTTAATGTTTCAAGTCTGTATAACTTCAGTCATACAGACTGGAAACACTTCTCTCTCCACAGATGCTACCAAACCTGCTGGATTTTGCAGCATGTTAGGTTTTCATTTCAAAGACTGTCCAATAGGCTGACTCAAACTTCGCCAAATTGATACAGCAAGTCGTTGGGACTGTTATCAAGAGATCAAAGAAAGAGAAGAAGCAAGAGTGGGTGATCTTGCTGTCTCACTGTGTCCTTGATAACAGCAGCTTCAGTAACCCCCTTGTGATGATATATCAGAAAACAGGCAGGGTCAGGCTAACCTCTGTCATAGAATTACTAAAACCTTCAGCTGGATCACCTTAGACACCTAGACAGAGAATGCAGGAACCTTGTTAACATGCTATAAATCAGGCATTGACAAATGCAATGAAAAACAGAGTGATCCATTCATCAGGAGGCTACATGAAGACTTGTTGGCAACACACCTTTGTAACATCTCGAATCACTCTTGGGGGTCAGGAACCAAGAGGGTTTGATGGATCTCACAATGCACATCACCGCTCATTAATCCTGTGAAGCACCATCTCAGCGACATCTCCTCAGAAGGATTGGATAATGTATAGAGTTTGAGTAAGCAGGAGCCAAAGATAGTGGCAGATGAGGAGTAGGCAGCTTCCTGTGCTGATTGGTGGTATGTGTGTGGAATGGGAACCGAGGGCAATGTGCGGGATCTTACGGGAATTTGGCAGAGTGTCAGTTCTGCTGAGAAAACCGGCGTGGAACTCTCCAGCTCCACTGGCCAGTTTTCTCTCCAGATCTTGTCACCTTAACTGCCTTAGAAAGTGTGGGTGGGGGTTAGTGCCATCAGTCTGGCGAGGCGGGGTCTCAGAGCCAGGAAACAGCCTCGCTGAGATCAAGCTGATCACTGGAAAAAATTAATCCTCCCCCCCCCCCCCCACCGATCCCCATCATTGTGACATTGCCCTCTTTCTGCCCCATCAGCATGGCATTGGCTCCCTTCCGACACTCCCTGCCCGCCCACGCCCCTCGATCATCACAGCATCCCCACCCGCCCGAAAATCGCTGGCACCAGCCCCATCCCTCACCTCCCAATCATCGGGAGCCATGGCCTCCTTACCCACCCTACCCCACTCCAGATCAACGTTGGCATCGATCCTCCCGTCATCGTCAGCATCATCCCCTCCCCGATCATCGCTGGCATCCCCGTCACTTGCACTGCCCACTTTGCCCATCACCAGAAATAGATTAGTCGCTGCAAGTAAGGTTGCCACCAGGGCCCACCCCGGCATGAGTTTGGCACTGCCACGTTACTGCCAACCTGGCAGTGCCTACTATGCCAGGCAGCAATGCTAGGGGCATTTCTACAATACAGCCTGGCTGTGTCCCTCTCCCCGTGGGCTATAGTGACCTTTGCATCCTCGGGGGAATCCCTATGACAGGTTCATGTCTGGATGAAGCTGTTGTAAACCTCACTGATGTGACATCAGGTTGGCAAGGTTTGAAAATCTCGTGAGGGTGGAAGGTGGGGGGTCTTTACTTATATTTAAATCTATTGAAATGAATGTAATTCAAGTTCTTGCCCATTTTGGAAGAGGAGTCACCTACACCCGGCACCACCCACAGATACTCACACCTTGGTAGACAGTAGGCTCATTGGTGAGCACCTCACAGCCAAAGATCCACAGCAAGCAGAGGCAGGGGTGTCCCAGGGAACCGGCACTCAGAGGGATGCCAGAGGCCAGGACTCTGCTGGGCTCTGCCTGATGATGTGCCCCTGGGTCCACTTGTCCCAGAGCTGCTGGAGCTGCAACGGCAGAGCCACAAGCATCAGGGAGAGGTGATAGCAGCTCTCCTCGCAGTGCAAGGCCAACTGCAGGAGTCCCATTGTCTACTCTCCGAGGAGCTGGTGCCATCACTGCAACGCACCGAGGCCAACACTACGAGGGTGGCATCCACCATGGAAACCATGGTGCAGGACAGGCACTCCATGGCAGGAGATGTCCACACCATGGCTCAGTTCATGACCTCCGTGTCTGAGGGCATGAACTCCATGATGCTGGGCTTCAACTGCATGGTGCAAGCATTGGTGGGAAACCACGGGTGTCAGTGCCAAAGGATGGTGAGGCTTCCAGATTTCACTTCAGCTGCCCCTGCATCCCATGGAGGAGCACAGGGGCCTTCGGGAAGCCAAAGGGAAAAGGTCAGCAGGAGTACAGCCCAGGGCCCTCCAACCAAGGGATGCTGGACATCTCCAGCTCATCTGATACCCACTTCCCTGTGAGTAACATGCCTCTAGCCCCTGACATGAGGAGGGACGCAGTCAAACATCCGTGCTTCCCGAAAGCAGGACTAAACCCTCCAGGTCCCAGCACCCCTCCCCTGGGATGCCCACCAATGTCAGTTAGCAGAGCATGGAAATCAGCAGGCTGGCTCAACCTCAGCTCTGGATCCTGGGGCTACATCTCAACATAGCACGACGGTGAGGAAGATTAAGAAACTGTAGGCACTTTGTGGGCATGGGTGAATATAGGCACTAGTGTGGAGAGGTCACAATTGTACTGATTGTTTGGCATTAAGATTCACTTTCTTCACCCAAAGAGCCTCCACCCTATTTGTTTATGCCACCAAACTTGGGGAAACCATCGCACTCACCCAGTGCCTCATCTCTGTGGAGTGTGAGAATACAGTAAGAAGTCTCACAACACCAGGTTAAAGTCCAACAGGTTTATTTGGTACCAAAAGCCACTAGCTTTCGGAGCGCTTGCTGCTCCTTCATCAGGTGAGTGGGAGTTCTGTTCACAAACAGGGCATATAAAGACACAAACTCAATTTACAAAATAATGGTTGGAATGCGAGTCTTTACAGGTAATCAAGTCTTAAAGGTGCAGACAATGTGAGTGGAGAGAGCGTTAAGCACAGGTTAAAGAGATGTGTATTGTCTCCAGACAGGACAGTTAGTGAGATTTTGCAAGCCCAGGCAAGTCGTGGAGGTTACAGATAGTGTGACATGAATCCAAGATCCTGGTTGAGGCCGTCCTCATGTGTGCGGGACTTGGCTATCAGTCTCTGCTCAGCGACTCTGCGTTGTCGTGTGTCATGAAGGCTGCCATGGAGAACACTTACCCGAAGATCAGAGGCTGAATGCCCATGACCGCTGAAGTGTTCCCAACAGGAAGAGAACACTCTTGCCTGGTGATTGTCGAGCGGTGTTCATTCATTTGTTGTTGTAGAGTCTGCATGATCTCTCCAATGTACCATGCCTCGGGACATCCTTTCCTGCAGCGTATCAGGTTGACAACGTTGGCCGAGTTGCAAGAGTATGTACCGTGTACCTGGAGGATGATGTTCTCACGTGAGATGATGGCATCTATGTCGATGATCCGGCACGTCTTGCAGAGGTTGCTGTGGCAGGGTTGTGTGGTGTCATGGTCACTGTTCTCCTGAAGGCTGGGTAGTTTGCTGTGGACAATGGTCTGTTTGAAGTTGTGCGGTTGTTTGAAGGCAAGAAGTGGGGGTGTGGGGATGGACTTGGTGAGATGTTCGTCTTCACCAATGACATTTTGAAGGCTCGGGAGAAGATGTCTTAGTTTCTCCGCTCCAGGGAAGTACTGGACAACGAAGGGTACTCTGACCACCGTGTCCTCTGTTTGCCTTCTGAGGAGGACCTCCTCAGAAGACAAACACGGGACACGGTGGACAGAGTACCCTTCGTTGTCCAGTACTTCCCCGGAGCGGAGAAGCTACGACATCTTCTCCGGAGCCTTCAACATGTCATTGCTGAAGACGAACATCTCGCCAAGGCCATCCCCACACCCCCACTTCTTGCCTTCAAACAACCGCACAACCTCAAACAGACCATTGTCCACAGCAAACTACCCAGCCTTCAGGAGAACAGTGACCACGACACCACACAACCCTGCCACAGCAACCTCTGCAAGGCGTGCCGGATCATCGACATGGATGTCATGTTTGTGAGAACATCATCCACCAGGTACACGGTACATATTCTTGCAACTCGGCCAACGTTGTCTCCCTGATACGCTGCAGGAAAGGATGTCCCGAGGCATGGTACATTGGGGAGACCATGCAGACGCTATGACAACGGATGATTGAACACCGCTCGACAATCACCAGGCAAGAGTGTTCTCTTCCTGTTGGGGAACACTTCAGCGGTCCCTGGCATTCGGCCTCTGATCTTCGGGTAAGTGTTCTCCAAGGCGGCCTTCACGACACACGACAACGCAGAGTCACTGAGCAGAGACTGATAGCCAAGTTCCGCACACATGAGGACGGCCTCAACCGGGATCTTGTGTTCATGTCACACTATCTGTAACCCCCACAACTTACCTGGGCTTGCAAAATCTCACTAACTGTCCTGTCTGGAGACAATACACATCTCTTTAACCTGTGCTTAATGCTCTCTCCACTCACATTTTCTGTACCTTTAAGACTTGATTACCTTCAAAGACTCGCTTTCCAACCATTATTTTGTAAATTGAGTCTGTGTCTTTATATGCCCTGTTTGTGAATGGAGCTCCCACTCACCTGATGAAGGCGCAGCACTCCGAAAACTGGCTTTTGCTACCAAATAAACCTGTTGGACTTTAACCTGGTGTATGTGCGACTTCTTACTGTGTTTATCCCAGTCCAACGCTGGCATCTCCACATCACTAGTGTGGGAAAGGCAGGGCTATATTCTGCCCACACTAGCAACGCAGTAAGGAGGCACTGCAGCTGGCACACGCCCCCCCCCCCCCCCCCCCCCGCCCCACCACCTCCCTCTCTACATGATTAATCTCTCACAATAAATTTTGCATTGGTACAAAGGAGAATGAAGCTATTGCTGAATTGCTTCTGTTTTACACATGGTGAGTGTAAAGCCAGCGAAGAGTCATTGAGGGAATCCAAAAGATTACCCAAGCACTTTGTAAACGCACCCAATGTCAATTTAAATGTTCATCAAGGTGAGGGATGCTAGCACAGGGAAATAGAATTGCTTCCTATTTTGGGCATAGCGTCAATTCCATTTGAATAACTGCTCACAAAGATAAAGCCATTTTGCATTTGTATCCTTCCAATATTTTGATTATAAAATATGATCTATGTATACAGTAAATCTCCATCACCAAAAAGGTTATTACTGACAAATAAATAAAAATAAACACCAATTTGCACTGAACAGATTATACTGAGTGCTGATCGGGGAAGATGCTTATTGTGGGGCATTAAAGTGAGTTGTATATTACAGGAAATGTGCAGAAGCTCTTTATATTAAGATTGCATGCAGTTTAAGTGAATTCAATTACACAGGATAGTGGAAAGGTGGTCACACTACCATAGCCTTCAGTAGTGAGAACAAATACGGCAGGAGTCGTAATACAAGGCAGCTGAAAACCACTGGACCATTGTTTCTATTTAGTGTGATTCAATTTCATTATTTTTGAAGGTATATTTCTCTCTTTCTGCATCTCAACCCTGATGGTGATATAAGGAGGTAACAGACTGCCTGCCCAGCCGAGTAAAATGAACACAACTTCCTAAAATGTAGCGAGAATGTCAATAAGCAATCTCTGTTTGACACAACAGTTTATGTCGGGTTGCCGAATCATTATCTTGCACTGATGTGGCTTTGTGATGCCAAAGGTATTTGTACCCATCAACGGAAATACAGCTTTACATTATAAGAGGTGACACAATGACCCAGCAAGCTGTTTGATATGACTTCAGGTTCCAGTCCAAGAGTAGTTCAAGTTCCATTTCCTTGCCAGGCTTCTGACTGACTGACTGCAAACGTAACAAGCTTTCTCAGGCTACAGCTTCACATTTGCCTATTCACAGCTGTGGCCAGTGGTCTGTCAACTGTTCAAAAATTAAAACGTTTAAAAAATAGGACAGGAGGATTTTCTATTAGTTTTGTTGAGTTTAGTTTATTTATTAATGTCTCACGTAGGCTTACATTAGCTCTGCGATGGAGTTACTGTGAAAATTCCCTGAAAAATTAAACAACAAACAGAGGTTTACAAAGTGCCTGGGAGTCTAATGAACCCCTAAGCACTTTCAGCAGAGCAAGCAGCCAATCACATTGAAGTATTCTCAGGGACAGCAAAGCAGGAAATATAAATGCACTGATTATCCTTCATTTATAATATTATTTTACATTGGGTGTAATAAGTGGCTGGTTTATACAAGTGGTCTTAAGGTTAAAGCTGAAAAATAATTTAAAACTTTAAAACCATGCATTAAAAATATTTGGATTCTTTATCATAATTGAAAACATTGATAATTCACAAATATAAAATTAGCTTTACATAGCAACAATTTGGAATTTAGTTCAATATTGAAGTACCTTTGCACCTCATTTAACTAGATGTAACTTTTTCAAGGGCTTATTTTTACAGTGGGATTAATAGTACAAAAAGGCAAGTTCTAGTCTATTTTGTGATTTCTAATTCTAGGAGCACTCCATCATCACAGCCTCCGGAGCAGCATACAATCATTGACTGTAACTTTTAGATTTCCACTTTTAACTATACATTGGTTGTTTTTTTTTCTCTTCCCACACGTAAGGCGCACAAGACAGACTTGCATCTGTTTCCTGGAACAGGTCACTAGCCTATCACCAGAAGCGTATGGCCTGAGGGACCCCACTCCACATCAAGCGTGGCTGACCAGGAGTCTCTCCCTCTCTTATCGCTTATCATGGACATATTGGAAGGATTTTGCAGGTTGATACTCAGCCTGCTGACCATGTTATGGACATTGACCATCAAGTCCTGAGGTGGGATTTGAACCCGGAGTTTTACCACCATCACTACCACAAAATCAACAGCAATGAATTTATGAGACTGAACATAACTTTCCGCATGTGTTTTCCCTTATCATTCATTCCTTTGATTTTCTCCCCTTTCCTTCTTCCTCTGCGTGGCAATATCTTTGTGATCATGAGATAATTGAGTGTCCAAGGTCACCCTTGACCAGCTGAGATGGGTGGACCACTTTGTCAACATGCCCGACAAAACAGCTTGCTTGATCAACACCCCACCCATCAACTTAAACATTCACTGCATTCGTTGCTGCACACAGCTGCAGTGTATACTGTATGCAAGAGGCAGTACAGCAACTCACCAAGGCTCCTTTGTCAGCATCTTCCAAATCCAGTGAACTCTACCACCTAGGGGACAAGGGCATAAAATGCAAGGGAAGACCAGCACCTGCAAGTTCCTCTCCAAGTCACATACCACCCTTACTCAAAACTATCACCATTCCTTCACTGTGTAAGGAATCCATATTTCCAAGGACTATCTGTTTTTTTTTAAGTGGAAGGATGTTGAATTATTTGGACACTCTTCTGAATTTTGATTTAAAGTTAACAAGTTCACTTTGGTCTGTGAGCAAGCTGCTTTTACCACAAAATCACATGACTTTGACTAAATGGTCAATAAGGCAGCTGAGGAGATAAGAGTTATTTTGTTTGCTTGAGTTAAAATTTTAAAAAAGGATTGTTGCCAGTTTGTGGACTCCTGTTGATTGGGGGAAAATCAGCAGGAGTCCACCTTTACCTGGCTTGGGAGACGTTCATTCTGAGCATGTCTTTTGAACTGGAAGCAAACGATGAAGAATAATTGTCCCCCTCTCGCTCTCTCCCTCTCGTTCTCCCTATGTTGCCTGAAGTCTAGAGCGGGTGCTCGTCTGTAGCCTGAAAATTCTCATCTCAATATCACTCAACAATATGTGAATCTGCGATAAGTAAGAGTTAACAAAGGCAATGTTTCACCAAAGCTTTGCAAAAGACTCCCAGACAAGTACTGTGACCAGCACTCCATCTATTTATGCAGGAACAAATAAAACCAACAGTGTCAAGACCTTTTCAAACTTTATCATTTTTTATATACTGTTCCCTCTGCAGAGGCCTTATTTGTTCTGTCATTTTTTTTGTGTGTGTTTGTTTTAAGTTTATTTATTAGTGTCACAAGCAGGCTTACATTAACAGTGCAATGAAGTTATTGTGAAAATCCTCTAGTCACCACACTTCGGCGCCTGTTCGGTGTGTGTTAAGATTTCAAAAAGGGTAAATCATGATACTTCTAGTTTATATATTATATGTTAACCAGTTTTTCAACTTATTAAATAAAAATAAGTTTTGTTCCATAATAAATAAACTATTCTGAGGTTATTGAAAGATGTCTGTTTAAAGTTTCTTTTATTCTTGGCCTAGCAGTAGTGATGGCAAAATGATAATGAAGGGGCTGGATAGGGTAGAGGTGGAGAGATTCTTTCCACTTAGAAAGGAAACTAGAACTAGAGGGCACAGCCTCAAAATAAAGGGGGGTCAGTTTTGGACAGAGTTGAGGAGGAACTTCTTCTCTCAGAGGGTGGTGAATCTCTGGAATTCTCTGCCCACTGAAGTGGTGGAGGCTACCTCGTTGAATATGTTTAAATCACGGATAGATGGATTCCTGGTCGGTAAGGGAATTAGGGGTTATAGGGATCAGGCGGGTAAGTGGAACTGATCCACTTCAGATCAGCCATGATCTTATTGAATGGCGGGGCAGGCTCGAGGGGCTAGATGGCCTACTCCTGCTCCTATTTCTTATGTTCTTATGTTCTTATAAGCCATTTTCGTTAGCAAACAAAACCTTTACACTCTTTCTGTGACATGTGGGGCTAAAGACACTGCACACTCCTCCCATCTCAGTTGTAACAACTTTTGCAGCCCTGGAAACCCCCCAAACTTCAGCACTATGGGTGTACTTGCACCAGATGAACTGTTGCAGTCCAAGGAGGTGGACACACCCCATTGACACATTTATACTGCTCTTCCGATGCCTTGGTTACTACAAACAATAAGTGAATTCATGAGCTGTCTGAGTCCAATCTTTAATGGGAATGGGTCTTGATCAAGATTTGAACAAACTGTTCCAGCCAGTGTTTTCCAAAAACCATGTGGTGCCCCAAACCTTCAAGACTGCAAGCAACATTGACATAAATGTTTGTGCCATCCACCATTATGAAGAGCACTTTGTGGAGATCAGTTGCAATTTGGATAGTTGGTATTTGTCCTCGTGACTTAGTTCTTTTCTGACTCGCTGTCAATCACAGCAGTCAGAGCACAGGGTGAAAACAATGGAGCTCAGTGCTGTGATTACATACTCCGCACACTCTGAAAACATGCCCCAATCACACACTGCTTCACATTAAATGAGTAAACTCAACCATTAAGTCATTGAGTTGCAGCACTTTGGAGCATTTTATAACGTTTGCCTATCAGCACGAAATAAAGTTTTAAGTGTCACAAGTCGGCTTACATTAATACCGCAATGAAGTTATTGTGAAAATCCCCTAGTCTCCACACTCAGGCATCTGTTCAGATACACTGAGGGAGAATTTAGTTTGGCCAATCCACCTAACCAGCACATCTTTCGGACTCTGGGAGGAAATCAGAGCATCCGGAGGAAACCCATGCAGACATGGGGAGAACATGCAGACTCGGCACAAACAGTGACAGAAGCCGGAACGCGCAACCGGGTCCCTGGCACTGTGGGGCAGCAGCGCTAACCACTGTGCCACTGTGTTGCCCTAAATGAGGAACAATGAGATTGTTATTGGTTTGGTGGATCTTTGCTCATTGACACCACATCTGAAGTGTTTGTTGGAATGCATAACGTTTTTGGGTTTCAGCTCTGCAGAAACCTTTACTTATTTATTTCAATGTATGCTTTATATATATTGAATGTAATAAGTGGGTGGCATGGTGGCACAGTGGTTAGCAGTGCTGCCTCGCAGCTCCAGGGACCCAGGTTCAATTCCCGGCTCGGGTCACTGTCTGTGTGGAGTTTGCACGTTCTCCCCCTGTCTGCGTGCGTTTCCTCCAGTGCAAAGATATGCAGGTTCGGTGGATTGGCCATGCTAAATGTGTGCAGTTGTGGGGATAGAGTGGGGGTGTTGGGACTGGGTGAGGTGCTCTGACAGAGAGTCAGTGCAGACTTGACAAGCCGAATGGCTCCTTGTGCACTGTAGAGATTCTATGATATATCACCAAGCAGAATAGGAAGTTAGCAAAATGGGAGGCAACCCACAGCAAATTTTCATTCAGTGCGACAATGAGCGTCACTTTCTGGAGGTGCCTCTCCTTTTTTAAATCCCAGAATGAAGCAATGGTTCAGAAGAGCAGGGAGAAAGGAAAATAATTTTTAAATCTGTTCATCTGGGTTACCAGACCACCAGAACAAGGCCGTCTATGTATCATGGTTAGATTAGGCTTTGCAAAGAAAGAAGATCAAAGAATTTGAACAACAATTTAATTATCACGATTCCTGTGAGGGTTCTGGGGCATTAATATTCCTTCTTTTTAACTACTTTTACTGTCATGAAACAACCAAAGTCAAGGTCACTAATTTACATACTAATAAATAAAAGCCACGTTTGCATTTATAAAGCACCTCAATGCCTCCAAAAGTGTTTCACATTTGACAAAGTGCTTTTGAGAAGTAGGCACTTCTGTATAGTAGGAAATGTGGCGGCCAATTTAGTGTGGTCACACGGAGAACAATATCATAGAATCCCTGCAGTGCAAAAGGAGGCCATTCGGCCCACACCGACCACAATCCCACCCAGGCCCTATCCCGTAACACCACATATTTACCCTATAATCTCCCTGACACTAAGGGGCAATTTAGCATGGCCAATCAACCGAACCCACATGTCTTCGGACTGTGGAAGGAAACTGGAGCTCCCGGAGGAAACCCACACAGACACAGGAAGAACGTGCAGACTCCGCACGGATAGTGACCCAAGCCGGGAATCGAACCCAGGTCCACTGGCACTGTGAGGCAGCAGTGCTAACCACTGTGCCACCATGCATTCCCTGTTGGTTTCGTGTTAAATATTGGAGAACTCCCCTCTTCTTTAATTAGTGCCATTGGGTGTTTTATATCAATCTGGGGATGGTGCACGAGATCTCAGTATAATGTTTCTCCTGAAGAGTGGTGTTACAATGCTGCTGGTACAGTTCTGCCTCAGCACTGCATGGCATGTTGGCATAGATTTTGTGCTCAGGTCTGACTCAGGAAGAGGAGTGCTGTCACTGAACCACTGATCTTAGATACCCCATTCTCATTGAAACTGAATATATGTTGAAGGCGCTCTTCCTGAAGCAGTTCTCCAAAGCCAGTTGCTCTTGCTGCTGCCTCGTAAGCAAGATATTTTCTGGTACCCTGTCAGTCAGACCTGCTTTGGAACAACTTTGTAGTTAGTGACTATTTTGAAGGAGTCAGTACATTCTCCAGTGGCTGTGGTGGGACTGTACAGGCAATGGGAGTGAAATCTCCTGGCTGCTGTGTATGTTTTGATCGGGAATGCTTTAACCACTCAGTTCCTGCCTCGAGTGACTGTGTGGAGTTTGCACGTTCTCCCCATGTCGGCGTGGGTTTCCTCCCACAGTCCAAGGATGTGCAATTTAGATGGGTTGGCCATGCTAAATTGCCCCTTCGTGTCCAAAGCTGTGCAGGTTAGGTTAATTGGCCATGCTAAATTGCCCCTTAGTGTCAGGGGAACGACTAGCAGAGTAAATACTTGGGGTTATGGGGATAAGGCCTGGATGGGCTTGTTGTCAGTGCAGGCTGATGCACTGTCGGGATGCGATGATTCCCCAGTAAGTAAAATAGATTCTAACCATAAAGCAGAGTATTATGAATGCTGGAAAATTGAAATAATTGCAAATGAAAGATCTTTAATCTGAAACGTTACCTCTGTTTCTCTCTCCGCAGATACTGCCTGACCTGCTGCAGATTTCCAGCATTTTCTGTTTTTATTTTAGGTGAACAGGATTTGTCGCCTTTGCCTTCAACCACAAGCTATGATAGATCTAATCTGCTCTGGAGATGGACTTGTGATGGTGTACAAGCTGCCTGGAGGGAAGAATCTCCCCATTTGTAATCAGGTTACTGCTAACTCTGCTATTGTCAGTAATCTATTAGGAAAAATACACTGCGAGAGAAAGCTAGAATAGGAAACAGCCGCTCAGGGTGCAGGCTCCTGCAACCAGGCAACAATGGAAAGCTCAAGCAATTTGTTCAGATGTGCAGTTTACAAAATTGTCAGCAAGAATGATCATATTGCCAACTACTGGCTGCTTTGTGCAGACCATAGAATCCCTGCAGTGCAGAAGGAGGCCACTTGGCCCATCGAGTCTACACCGACTCTCTGACAGATCACCGACAAGATAGGTGACAACACAGCCTCACGATACATTTCAAAGAATAGTCTTTCATGGAGAACAGTGGAGGTGAGTCTCCCAGCCCTACTGGGGGGGGGAAGAGCCTTGGAGGGGAGATCAGTAAGGCTGGGGAGTGTCCCGCTGCCACTCTGCACTCGGGCTTGGTGACAGAGGGAGGGAGACCAGCGATCAGGGCTGGCCATCGGAGTGGGGTCGGCCTGCTGGGGGAGGGTCGGGACTGGAAGGGGGGTAGGGTGGGGATGGCGTGCAGGGATAGGGGAATGGGGGCTGCCGTTTGGGGGGAATCGGAGGGGTGGAGTGGGAGGAGTGAGTCTGACCCAGGCACATCTGGAAGGTCAGCAATCAGGGGTGGGAGGGGTGGGGCGGAGATGGGGGAGGGTGGTCGCATGGCCAGCGATGAAGGGTCACGGGGCTGGCTAGCAATCAAGCTGGCCAGCATTTGGGAGGCTGGCAATGCGGGGCTACTGCATATGCGCTGACCTCCTCTATGACAGATTGGCGCAGTGGCCCACTCAGCATTGTGTTTCCAGCCTCTTCCGCGGGGATAGGTCCCATACCCTGATTTCTAATGAGATTCACGCTTAGAGCACTCTGTGACGCAGAGTGTGGGAGATTCATTTTCAAAATCCCGCTGAAAAAAACCATAGAATCTACAGTGCAGACAGAGGCCATTCGGCCCATCAAGCCTACACCGACAATAATCCCACCCAGGCTCTAAAGTTTTTTTAAAGTTTATTTATTAGTCACAAGTAAGGCTTACATTAACACTGCAATGAAGTTATTGTGAAAGTCCCCTAGTCACCACACTCCGGCGTCTGTTCGGGTCAATGCACCTAGCCAGCACATCTGTGGGAGGAAACTGGAGCACCCGGAGGAAACCCACGCAGACACGGGGAGAATGTGCAAACTCCACACAGGCAGACCGCAAGGCCAGAATTGAACCCGCGTCCCTGTCGCTGTGAAGCGGCAGTGCTAACCACTGTGCCACAGTGCTGCCTCTTTACTCCAGTTTTTACGCAAATTTGACACTTAGAATTTTTTTGGGAGAATTTTCCATCCTGTATTTTTGTTTTAAAGAAACAGTCCTTTAGCTCATGCATGGTGTTTGCAGATACACTAATCTAACAGCATTTATATTGATAATAATCAAACTAAGTTGTCGATAGTTGATTTTCTTTTCAAATTGAGAGAACTATCAAGAGATCATGAATGCTGTGGCCCCATTTTAACTCACAGATCCCTCACACTATGTCAATCCCGATGGTTCTACCACGCAGAGGTCAGGAAATGGTTACAGTCAGTTAAATTATTTTACAATAATGTAGAATCGATATGCCTCAGGAGTGCGCCTGCAGGTCCAGCAAGGGGGTCTTGAGTCTCCCCAGCCCTAGGCCTTGCCAGTCACTCACCCTTGATCACATTTGGCACTCCAGACCCTCACATGCCTTTTCATTGTGAAAACGCATAAAATAGGAGCCATTCGGCCCTTCAATCCTGCTCCACCATTCATTATGATCATAGCTGATCGTCCAACTCAATAGTCTGATCCCACCTTCCGCCTCCCCGCGCCCCCCCATTCCCTTTGACACCCTTCACCCCAAGAGCTATATCTAGCCATTCATTTACTCTTCTGCCAAACTTAAGTGCAAGGCTATTGACACATCACTTCTGGGCTCTGGGGCAACCCGGAGGTATCCCAAATGCACTGGGGACCCTCCCCCCAGGGTTATCCAGGTAAGGATTGCACAGAAATTGCCTGGGAAGTTCAAACTTCCTTTGGGTAATTGCACGGCGATGAGAACCATCCGGAATTCCAATTTAAATTGCAAATTTTGGATGACCCCAACTGTCTCAGCAACAGATACCCAGAGAAAGTTAGAAGAGTTCAAACCACTTCTGCCTCCTGCATAATTATAGTATTGACTGATCACAACTCCCCCCATGGAACCCCAGCCCCACCACTACCCACTCCAGCGCCAACTACACCCCCACCCCCAATGCCCCACGACCCCGACTACCATCACCACCTGCATTATGGCCACACAGCCTAATCCCACTGACCACCTGACTCCCTCCCCACTACTGACCAGCCCCTGTTTAAGTTTAAGTTGATTTATTAGTGTCACAAGTAGGATTACATCAATACTGCAATGAAGTTACTGTGAAAATCCCTGGACCACCTGATCCCTGCCACTGATCACCTGCTCACACCCCGCACTCACCAACCCTTTGACTCCACAACCCACACTGACGACCCAACCTCCCCCACTGACCTATTCACTGACCACTGCTTCACTGAGCACATTGCCAACCACCTAGCTCCCCTGACCATTCGATCTCCAAACCCCTGACCACCTGACCCTCCCCCACTGACCGCACTCCCACCGACCACCAGCCCCCACACTGACCAGTCACCACCTCAGGACACACCCTAAACACCCATTGCCCCCTCACCCCTCCTCACCCCTCTCCACGCACATCCAAATTCTCCCCAATTACCTCACAGCCTTACCTTCTCCCTTGTTTCTCAAAGTTGCTACCTTTCTGCTTTACGGCAGTTAATGCTGCAAAAAAGGGTGCGTGCCTTCCTTACCTTTGACTCAGCTGCCCTCTGCACAAGGCCTCGGGAACCAGCTCACACTGGAACTTTCTCATTCTGCCCACATCAGAAGCCCATCCATTGACTCTGTCTACACTTCCCGCTGCCTCGGCAAAGCAGCCAGCATAGTTAAGGATCACACGCAACCCGGACATTCTCTCTTCCACCTTCTTCCATCGGGAAAAAGATACAAAAGTCGGAGGTCACGTACCAACTGACTCAAGAACAGTTTCTTCCCTGCTGCTGTCAGACTTCTGAATGGACCTACCTTGCATTAAGCTGATCTTTCTCTACACCCGAGCTATGACTGTAACACTACATTCTGAACGCTCTCTTTTCCTTTTCTATGAACAGTATGCTTTGTCTGTATAGTACACAAGAAACACTTTTCACTGTATGCTAATACATGTGACAATAATAAATCAAATCAAATGCATAGGGTTACAGGGATAAGGCCTGTGTGGGATTGTGGTCAGTGCAGACTCGATGGGCCAAGTGGCCTCCTTCTGCACTGTAGGATTCTATGATTCTATGATTTCAGGGTAAGTTATTAGGAATGGCATGACAACCCGACTGTAATTGGCACTGCTCAGAAGTTACAGAAGTTGTTGAAGATGATAATGCAAACTGAGAGATGTGAAACTTGGATAGTAACCCCTTTGAGATGTAGCTTATTTACAATGTTACAACTATTGATGATCTGAAGAATCAGGTAAGGTATAATGAAGACTTGATTCAATGAAATAGGGGAGACCTCTTTTCTCCCTGTAACCTCTTGACATTCAATGATGTTACCATCACTGAATCCCCCACTGTCAACATCTTTGACCAGAAACTCAACTGGACCCACCACATAAGCACAGTGGCTGTAGGAGAAAGTCTGAGGCTAGCAATACCATCACACTTCACACCACCTGATTCCCCAAAGCCTGTGCACCATCTACAAGGTACAAGTCAGGAGTGTGATGGAATATTCTCCACTTGCCTGGAAGCAGCTCCAACAACACTCAAAAATCCTTACACCATCCAGGACAAAGCAGCCTGCTTGATTGGCACCACATCCACATTCACTCCTTGCACCACCTCAGTAGCAGCAGTGTGTACAATCCACAAGATGCACTGCAGCAATTCACCAAAGACCTTTAGACAGCACCTTCCAAACCCATGACCACTTCTATCTAGAAGGACAAGGGCAGCAGATACATGGGAACACCACCACCTGCAAGTTCCCCTCCAAGCCACTCACCATCCTGACTTGGAAATATATCAGCCTTTCCTTCACAGTCGCTGGGTCAAAATCCTGGAATTCCCTCCCTAATGGCATTGTGGGTCAACCCCCAGCACATGGACTGCAGCGATTCAAGAAGGCAGTTCACCAAGACAATCTCAAGGACAACTAGGGATGGGCAATAAATGCTGGCCAGCCAGTGATGCCCATGTCCCACGAATGAATAAAAGAAATATGTGATCAAACTACAAATAGCTCACATTAAGTCATTCCTGAATGGTGAAAGGTTTAATTGCATTTCCCCAATGATTAGCCAACCCTCGTAGTGCAACACCTTGTCATTCCCAGGCAAAGAGCTCTAATGACATCAATCATTATCTCACAGGACCGAGAATGATAATAATTACCATCACACTTCACAAGGTCCAACTTAAAGCATTATAACTCCTGCCATTATACATAAAATGAAAAAACGGTTTCATACCCACTATTATGCTAACATAGTTTATCTGATATAAACGACCACAGGCTCAGTGATTGAGGTGGCTGCAGACACAGTCACAATTTTTATAATGATATGTGCATGGTGTATAAATGGAATTTGTTAGACAGAATTGAGTGAAACACTATCTTGCCCACAATTTAAATACAGACCTAGGCTGCAATGTTTCACTAATGTGAGAGTATCAAAGCTTAATCTTTAATCTGCACATTCTAAGGCTCAATCCTATCCTGCAGCTGACTAGCATTTGTCCATGAAGGACTGAGTTTAATACTAATGCCATTAAGGCTTCCTGCTTGCAGCAGCATCAGTAGAAAATGGATATTCCTTCCTGTAAAATAAAAGATTACACTTGGTGTTTATTGATGCAAAGCACACTCCGTACAAATTCCTGTTACTCCATTGTAATTGCTAATGAAAATCAACTCCCCTGGAGCTTGGAAACTCTGGGTGAAATCTTACCGCAAAATGGTGGATCCAACACGAGAAATGGAGTGGTTCCCGCTGACAGCGCATGTGTGTGTCAGGGCTGAATCCTATGTCGCATTGACGAAAATGTTTATGCCCATGAGTTTCACGCCACTCCAGCAATATGTTCTCTCCGATTCGCCCGCCCTGCAATGACCTAACTGCAGCAAACATCGAGGAGCCCCAGATAAAGTGGTGGTTTCCCAGCACTTAGAATCATAGAAACCCTACAGTGTAGAAAGAGGCCATTCGGCCCATCGAGTCTGCACCGACCACAATCCCACCCAGGCCCTACCCCCATATCCCTACACATTTACCCGCTAATCCCTCTAACCTACGCATCTCAGGACACTAAGAGGCAATTTTAGCATGGCCAATCAACCTAACCCGCACATCTTTGGACTGTGGGAGGAAACCGGAGCACCCGGAGGAAACCCACGCAGACACGAGGAGAATGTGCAAACTTCACACAGACAGCGACCCAAGCCGGGATTCGAACCCAGGTCCCTGGAGCTGTGAAGCAGCAGTGCTAACCACTGTGCTACCGTGCCGCCCAGAACTTGTTCCACTGCAACTGCAGAAGAAGGCAGGCAAGATGGCAACTACCCACTTTTCGATGGGGTCCCTCACCAGACTGCTGTATGGAGTGGAGCAGAGGTGGACATAATCTACCTCCACTCAGGGAGACAGCCTCCCAGTAAGGTGACCACCCCTGCCTGGGATGCAGTGGCAGCCCTGGTCAGTGCAAGCGCACTCCAGAAGAGGACAGGTCAGCAGTATCGGAAGAATTGAAAGATCTTCTTCGCTCAGCCAGAGTAAGTGAATCACCCCTCACTCTCCCAGTGGACCCTCACGCACTCCCACCCCTTTCTCTCACTAAACCACTTTGGCCTTTGCCAACACCTGGCACCAGGTTTCCCCCCTCCCTGCCACAGTCACCATGTTCCCCAGTAGCTGCTTTGCTACTCACACTCCAGCTTCAGCCAAGCCCCACATCTGCCACACCTCATCACCATCTTAAATGTCAATATTCCCAAAAAAATGCCATGCCAACTTCTACATCGCAGATCACCTCTCTTAGAAAAAGACTCTGCAGCCGACCGGTGCACGTGGAGGCAAGAACAGAAATTTGTTTCTTCATATTCGAGGACCATCCATGTCAAACTCATAACATCTGATCTGTCCAGACGAAGGCCAGATGTGACACAGCTGCAAAGTTCCCCCAAGCACCAAAGAATGACAGCATGAATTGTCAGTTGTCTGGACGTTCATGTCGATCTCACATCAGGCTTTTCATTTAAGAGAATACCTACAGGAGACAATGAAGTCACTTACAGTTTGGCATACCCAAATAACAAGACATCTATTACCTACCCCCACATCCTCCGCACCTCTACTTAAGTATTGGGAATTCACCGTCAGATGCAAAAGTTTAGATGAGATTTCAACTTGTTACAGAACCAATGATGGCGCAGGTAGTGACTGCACTGCTCCAAGTCATGGTGAGTTTCACAAACCATGAGGGGCCGCAACTCTACCACCTCGCCGGCCAGAATCGGAGCAGGCGAGGGTCCGACAATGGAAATCTACGTTGACCTGGGGCGGGAGTTTCCAGTCTCGCCCGAGCGTGGCCGTAAAATCCTTAAGTTTTTCAATCTGGCGACTGTTGCAACTGCCTAAGGTGGACCCAGCGAGAAAGCAAAACAAAACAGCCAAGTTCTTGCTCTTGATCACTCTCTCCGATCCTTCCTGGACAGTCCTATGGATGAGGTTGGGATTTGCTTCAACTCTGAAGTCTGCACTTTCCAACAGCATAATCACACTTGCTGCCTGGTCTCATGCTCGGTGGGAACTGGAGATTTACTGGGGACCCATACCCCCAGGCCGAATTTCTTACTGCAAAGGAGCAAGAGGAATTTTTTCTAAGAATTGCAAAGAGCCAGAAGTCCGCACCTCCTACTAAATCAATCTTCCAACTCATCTTTGGACTTAAGCATTTGTAAGAATTGTCTGGAGATTGGTAGATATATTGTTACATGTTTGATAGAAAGACTGGAAATTATAGAACATCGTTAATGACTTCAGAACACCCCAGTGCATTCCAGCTGATTCATTTGTTTTTGATGTCTTGTCACTGTTGTGACATGTCAACCAATTTGAATAAAGCAAAGAAACATCGATGACCAGATCTGTTTTATTGGTGATATTGGCCTGGTCAGCAGAGGGAACACCCGTGCTCTGCTTCCAAATCGTGCCATGGAGCCTTCATATGTCCCAGCTGAGAGACCAGACGATTTGAACATATCGCCCAGAGGTGACCTGATAGAGGTGTACAAGATGTTGAGAGGTATAGATCGGGTGGATTCTCGGAGGCTTTTTCCCAGGGCTGAAATGGCTGCTACGAAAGGACACAGGATTAAGGTGCTGGGGACTAAGTACAGAGGAGATGTCAGGAGTAAGTTTTTCACTCAGAGGGTGGTGGGTGAGTGGAATCGGCTGCTGTCAGTGGTGGTGGAGGCAAACTTGATAGGGTCTTTTAAGAGACTTCTGGATGAGTACATGGGACTTAATAGGATTGAAGGTTATAGGTAAGCCTATATATAAGCCTAGGTAGGTAGGGACATGACCGGCGCAACTTGTGGGCTGAAGGGCCTGTTTGTGCTGTATTCTTTCTATGTTCTATGTTCTAGAATGACACCTTCACTAATAGCACTCCATCAGCACTGTACCCACGTGTCAGCACAGATTCTGTGAACAAATATTTGCTGTTTGACTTGAACCCATAACTCAAAGGCAGGAGTGATATATCACTCTGATATGAGCTCTGCATGAAACCACATTTAGATGGAGAATGATGTGTGTGTATCAATGTATGCCGATTCATTCCTTTGACTTCACCATGTGCCTCCTGAGGATTTAATGAGACACGTGGTGGATAATTACTGCCGCTGTAGGTTCCACCCTATTGCAACTACAGTAAGGCAGATTTAAAAGGAGGTTGTATCAATCTGTACTGTACATACGCAGGTCAGTCTTTGATCCAGGAAGTGGCATACAAAATGTCAAGTGTCGCATCCTGAACTCCCACAGCATCAAAGACAAAAAGAATGATACTGGTGTCATGTTCAATATTGCTCCTATTGAGTCAAGAGATCAACTTGCTACGCTGTCCTCTCCCCAACTGCACTAGTGTTTTTATCACTGTGGGGAGGACCTTCTGTGAGATTGTGCTGGGTGCACTGGTAGGTTAAGGCTGGACCACACACGCTTTTGTTTAACCGCAGGCGAGGGGCTTTTCACTGAAACAGCGCAAAAAAGAAAAATGTAATTCAAAGCTGCAAGTTAATGCTTTGAATCATGAACATTCTCCAATTCAATGGCAATTGCTGTTTATCCATATCACTGAAACATTACAGCTGTTAACGGTCTTATTTATAGAGTGCACAGAATTGGGTTTCATATTTGGCATCACTCCAGGCTCAATAGCACTGCATTATGAGGTCTGACTGCAGAATGATTCATTTTCCAGTGTCTGGTTTATATCATGGCTTTTTACTTGACCAGTTGTTTGAAATTGTGACTTTACATTTTTATGCAACTTACTCCCACCAGGGTTGGTAAGCCGCTGGACTGAAAGGTTTTGAGACTCCGATATGTTCAAAGTGGTACCACTCTTCTGACAAGGAGCATTCCGCTGACAGTTCTGATCGCGACATTTAGAGAAAGGTTCTCTTTCCTAGCTGAATTAGTGAGATGAGAAGTCTTTTTTTTAAGTGTAATATGCTAAAAACAGAGAGGCAACGACAAGCTATATGAGGGTGAGCTACACTGGTACAAAGTGGGCCAGAAAGTAATTGAATATTAATAGTCCACTTGGAATAATATGATTGCTGAAGTCACCATTGATGCGGTCTGAACAAACCCAGCGGGGTGGGATTTTCCGTCTGCGCTCGCCCCAAAACTGGAAAATCCCACCCAAAGTCAACGGATGATCCTGTCCCGCCCACTATGATTCCTGTTGGGGGGGGAGGGGGGGGGGGGCGAATTCTGCCCAGCTTGGGGGAATTCATTATAAATAATATTGCACCATATGTGGCATCTTCAGACTAAAGACATTTTCAGCATTTTGTGGTTGATTTTGACCTTGTACACTGGTGTCAACCAGGCGATGACAAATTGAAAGATTTCTTTGCGGATTATGTGTTCCACTGAAGTAATATTCATTATGATCCACTGCAACAAAAGGCTTATCAATACTGCGACATACTGAGTACCTAATGAACCGAACCTGCATCTTTATTCACCCTTGTTTATGTGTTAGCATGTCCAATTTCAAAACATTAAAACAGAATCATAGGCTCAGTTCTCTGAAGGTTCAGATCCCAGATGTACCCGGGAATACGTACTGCAAAACCTCAGACAAGGACAGTATGGGAATTGTCTGGGAATTCTAACTGCCATGCTGCAATATTGCTGCATCTGGAGATATTGGATAGTTCTGACTGTCTTTGTAAAATAGGGGACATTAGAAGGATTAAAACCAGTTCTAACTCCTGGGTAACTATAGCACTGTCACCCAGACCCCGCCAATCTCCAAATGGGCATCAGGGGGAAAACTCTCCGCAGGTTGGAGTCACACCTGGCACAAATGAAGATGGTTATGGTGACTGGAGGTCAATTATCTCAGCTCCTGGACATCACTGCAGGAGTTTCTCAGGGTAGTGCCTCGGCCTAACCGTCTTCAGCTGCTTTCCTTCCATCATAAGGTCAGAAGTGGGGTTGTTCGCTGATGATTGCACAATGTTCAGTACCATTCACAATCTCTCAGGTAATGAAACAGTCCACATCCAAATTCAGCAACATCTGGATGATAGCAAGTAACATTCACATCATACAAGTGCAGGGCAATGACTATCTCCAACAAGAGAGAATCTAACCATCTCGCTTTAAAATTCAATGGCAATACCATCACTGAATCCACCACTATCAGCAACCATTGACCAGAAACTGAACTGGACGAGCCATATAAATACAGTATGGCTACAAAAGCAGCTCTAACGCTAGGAATCCTGCAGCGAGTAACTCACCTCCTGACTCCCCAAAACCTGTCTACCATCTACAAAGCACAAATCAGGAGTATGGTGGAATTCCCTCCCCTTGCCTGGAGGAGTGCAGCTCCAACAACACTCAAAAAGCTTGACACCATCCAGGACAAAGCAGCACGTTTGGTTGTCAACCCATCCACAAACATTCAGTCCCTCCACCATTGACAAACAGTAGGCAGCAATGCATATCATCTATAAGATGCATTGCAGAAACTCACCAAAGCTCCTTAGGCAGCACCTTTCAAACCCACAACCACTACCATCTCGAAGGACAAGGGCAGCAGATATAAATTGTGAATGTAGCCCAATCCATCACGCAAACCAGCCTCCCATCCATTGACTCTGTCTACACTTCCCCCTGCCTCGGCGAAGCAGCCAGTATAATTAAGGACCCCACGCACCCCGGACATTCTCTCTTCCACCTTCTTCCGTCGGGAACAAGATACAAAAGTCTGAGGTCACGTACCAACCGACTCAAGAACAGCTTCTTCCCTGTTGCCATCAGACTTTTGAATGGACCGCATTAAGTTGATCTTTCTCTACACCCTAGCTATGACTGTAACACTACATTCTGCTCTCTCTTATTTCCTTCTCTATGAATGGTATGCTTTGTCTGGATACCCTTTGTCTGTATAGTGCGCAAGAAACAATACTTTTCACTGTATGCTAATACATGTGACAATAATAAATCAAATCAAATCAAATTCAAATCAAATCAAAGATATCTGGGAACACCACCGCCTAGAAAGTTCCCCTCCAAGCCATTCACCATCCTGACTTGGAAATATATTGGCTGTTCCTTTACTGTTGCTGAGGGGTTTAAGAGCATAGCTTATCACCACCTGCTAGAGAGCAATTATGGATGGGCAACAAATGCTGGCTTAGCCAGTGATGCCCACATCCTGTAAATGAAAAAAAAAATAATTAGGCAAAATAATATTATTTTCTTAACACAGCCTATGTCTCATTTTTTTTGCCATTCCTTTGCTGGAGAACCACACAATCTCCTTGGTGACTATTTTAGAATGCAGTAGTTACAAACTTGTAAACTTAAGGATAACAAAAGCAGGGTTGAGACCGTACGATTTTATTTCATTTAGGACAAATTCAGTCGGCGAAAAGAAAAATCTATCAGTCTGCCTTGGATTTGAAACTGGCCTAAGGGATTAAACCGCAATACTCGAATCACTTTCTTACCCGGCATTCTGGACCCAAACCATTGAAGATCATTTTTAAGCATTCACTTCAATTTGCTCTTACAATTCGCCATTATCGCGTGGCCCCGTCCACGGGGACTTTTTAGATACTTCAACAAATTAAACAATGAATTTTTTTTTCTAATTTCACTGGCAATGCACTAAGTATGTCCAAATCGAACAGCATGGGACGAAAGTGTAATTGCTTGAAGTTAAGTTCAAGAAACATACCATTTTAGCCTATCAAAAATTGAAAAGCAGTCTTGACATTGCCAGTTTTGTAGGAGCTCCTTATTTTGGTGGTGATGAGAGATTTATTCAAAAATAACTGGACTCTGACAACCTTCTTTCAACCAAAGTTAAATCTCCTGGGTAAGGCAACAGCGGAATGAGCACTGAACCGAGCTGAGCCCAATTGTTCAGGTTAATTTGCCTAATGCCAGTATTTGACCCACTTTGCATATATTCGCCTTGTGTCGACCTGTCATTTAAAAATAAATTGACAGCTGTTTTGCCCAGCAGAGAACGCTGATCCCTTTGCAGCTTTTTCCCATTCCAGCTACCTGATTGCTTAAAACATAGACCCGTGCTTCCCATGTGAACGGTGTAACAGAACTGCTTACATTTCTATTCCAAAAGCTGCTCTTGAAGAGTGTGTCTGATCGCCATTTCATCTGGAAATGAACCCAGCAAAACGTACAAACGTCCAGAAATGATCAGCGTCCGAGGTGAAAAGGAGGTTTTGTTTTTACTCATTTATGGGACATGGGCGTCGCTGGCTGGCCAGCATTTATTATCCATCTGTAATTGCCCTTGGAGGGCAATTGAGAGTCAACCGCATTGCTGTGTCTCTGGAGTCACATGTAGGCCTGACCAGGTAAGGACGGCAGATTTCCTTCCCTAAGAACATTCGTGAACCAGATGGGTTTTTCTGACAATCGACAATGGTTTCATGGTGTTCAGTAGATTTTTAATTCCAGATATTTTTTATTGAATTCAAATTCCACCATTTGCCATGGCGGGAAACAAACCCAGGTCCCCAAACATTAACTGTTTTATGTGCAGTCCTTGGAGGTTATCGTGTTGAATAGTTTAGTTGCTAAAGGCAAAACATTGCGGGATGCTGGAATCTGAAACAAGAACAGAAAATGCTGGAGAAACTCAGCTGGTCGGTCAGCATCTGTGGAGAGAGAATAGAGCTAATGTTCGAAACGTTGGCTCTATTCTCTCTCCGCAGATGCTGTCAGACCTGCTGAGTTCCTCCAGCATTTTCTGTTCCAGTTCATTTGTTCTTGGTTTGATTGCGCGAGTTTGGTAACTGATCTATGCTCACTGTGCTTGATTGGTTAAGTCTGGATTTTGGACTCAGAATAAAGTAAACAGACAACGGAGAAGCTGTGAGAAGCTGGAGCTGGGAGAAGCATAATGCAAGTATTTTGTGATTGCAGAGATATTTTAACACTCTTGCCAATAAACCTGTTACGCACTTCTCTGCATTACTCAGAGGCAAATCAAATATAAAAAACATACAACAACATCGGCCACTAGGATGGCTGAGAATAGTTTAACTTTACTCTCTACAGCAACATTTCTTTCAACAATGGGAGACCCACCCACCCATGATTTGGGATCGATGGATTTCAAGGTTCAAGGCCTACATGCTCACTACTGGGTTGGAGAGTTTGGATGAAGCAGTAATCTGCAAGAAGTTAATATTCATACATAGGGCAGAATTTTCCCATCCCGCCCACCATAAGGGGTGGACATGGACCATGTAGAAGTCCGTTGACCTCGGACGGGATTTTCCGGACTTGGGGCAAGTGCAGCGGAAAATCCTGCCCATTGTCTGAGATTAGGAGCCCAATGAGCAACGCAGAAAATTGGACACGTAAGTCACCTGAACAGGAACCCCAAAATTCTTCCTTCCACAGACTTTTAGTTGAAAGAAGGAACAGTAAAATGAAAATTGAGACAAACAGCTGGAGTTAATCATAGAATCCCTACAGTGCAGAAGGAGGACATTCGGCCCATCGAGTCTGCACCGACCCTCTGACAGAGCACCTTACCCAGACCCTATCCCCGTAACCCCACGTATTTACCCCGGCAATCCCCCGAACCTACACATCTTCGATCACTAAGGGGCAGTTTAGCATGGTTAATCCATCGCAGCTTTGGACTGCAGGAGGAAACTGCAGAGCCCCCGAAGGAAACCCGCACGGACACTGGGAGAACATACAAACTCCACACAGACAGAATCGAACCCGGGTCTCTGGCACTGGGAGATAGCAGTGCTAACCACTGTGCCACCGTTCCACTGGTGTGTATTTGATGTGCCAAATGGCCTCCTTCTGTGCCGTTAGGACTGAATGAAATGAAAGCATCAACATAGCAGAGGGTGGGGAGAAGGGGGAAGGAAATGAACTGCAACATCAGTAGCTAATGTCTATAAATTTGTGGTGTGGATGTTTTTCACTCTGTCAGTCAATCTTGGCACAGGTCACCACCAGTAGTTTAAAATGTATTTATTAGTGTCACAAGTAGGTGATGAAGTTACTGTGAAAATCCCCCAGTGGCCACACTCTGCTACCTGTTCGGGTACACCGAGGGAGAATTCAGCATGGCCAATGCACCTAACCAGCACGTCTTTCGGACTGTGGGAGGAAACTGGAGCACCCGGAGGAAACCCACCCAGACACGGGGAGAACATGCAGACTTTGCGCAGACAGTGACACAAGCTGGGAATCAAACCCGGGTCCCTGGCACTGTGAGGCATCAGTGTTAACCACTCTGCCACCGTCTTTTCTGCTGAAGCACGTTTCACTGTGTGTGTGTTTGTGTGTGTGTGGGGGGAGGGAAGAGGAGGTTAAAGTTCACATCAAACCCATGGAGTTGGTCATTGAACTCCAAGTGACATCCGTGGAGTGTGATAACATAACTGTTGAGATATTTTTAAAAAGTGCCTAGGGACTGCAATAAATAATGTAAGCACCACAATTGGGATTCAATTGGTGTTTTCTACCAGAAGAATTGAGTAATGCATTTGAGTACAGCTTGACGTGGGGAAATGAAGGCGGCTGGATACTTCTGTGAATCACTCTTTTCGGAAAGAATAGCCTCAATCTCTGCACACGGATGATTGCCCTTGGGAGCGGAATAAATCCCCGCGTTCATCACTAAGGAAATAATAGCAGATTGCAGCATCAAAATTAGACTCTGTGGTATAAAACGTGTGTGCATGTGTGTGAGTGTATAGACAGGCAAATTACTCAGGTGTTTATTTGCCTTTTCTGAATGAAATAAATGCCCACCACAACCATTAAGAGTCTTCACCTTTATCTGCAGACAGTGCAGGTTGCTAATGTAAATGGTGTTATCCATTATCAGTACTCAGCGTGTAGTTTTAACTATGATGGAGTACAGATGAACTGAACAACCATAGAAACTGTCCTGCCAGCCAGAAAGCAGCCACAGCGCTGAACCCAAGGAAATATCAAAGTTCAGCATGAAAGGGAAAGTGCAGAAAATATCAGAGTGCCCTTTGTTCTTGAAAGCAGAGAGATTTCTTTGACAGATTCAGACTATTTTCTAAGCATAGGAACACAGATGGTGGCAGTGTCTTCAACATAAACAGAAGTGTACGCCTTGGGATTGACATTTTATCAGAATGCGTGATAAGCCTGTAGTGCAGATGACTCTGACCCTCTGATTTGACAGAAGACCAGCACTGACCTAGTCTGCGACAAGCGTTCACAGCAACCTCTTTGGCCAACTAATGGCTGTCATTTGGTTTAAATACTTCAGTCATCAGTCAGCTAGGACCAGCACGAAGGAACTCACTACTGGCTGTAGATATTGCTGCTAGTAAATACATGTGGTTCCGATGTATGGTCACTTGTGCAAAGTTAAGAATATTGAGTCAAGGAATTTCAAAGGTGAATTTTAAAATCCTATCCAGCTCATACACCTAAAAACATTTGATTTGATTTGTTATTGTCACATGTATTAGTATACAGTGAAAAGTATTGTTTCTTGCGAGCTATACAGACCATACCGTTCATAGAGTACATTGGAGAAAAGGAAAGGATAGGGAGCAGAATATCGTTGATTTGACTTGATTTATTACACAGTGGTTAGCACTGTTGCCTCACAGCGCCAGGGGCCTGGGTTCGATTCCCGGCTTGGGTGACTATCTGTCTGGAGTTTGCACATTCTCCCCATTGTCTGCGTTGGTTTCGTCCGGGTGCTTCGGTTTCCTCCCACAGTCCAAAGATAGAGGAGGTGGCATTACCTATCCTTACTGATTGAGGTCTGTGGGTTAGGAAGTCTAGGATCCAGTCGCAGACTACATTTCTGTAGCATGACCACATCAGGGTAGATCTGCAATAATCATGGGTGACTTCAATCTATCTATGAATCATATCCCGACACTGTAGAAAGAGGCCATTCAACCCATCAAGTCAGCAATGACTGTGTCTGACAGAGTACCTCACCCTTCCCCCCTGCCCTATCCCTGTAACTCCACACATTTACCATGGTTAATCCATCTAACCTACACATGTTGGGACACCAAGGGTCAATTACACCTACACATCTTCAGACTGTGGGAGGAAACCGGAACACCTGGAATAAACCCACGCAGACACAAGGAGAATGTGCAAACTCCACACAGACAGATTGGCAGAGGCAGCCTAGAAGACAAGTTCATCTGGTGTTTTTGGGACAATTTCACAGAGGCACCAGTCTCCTTCCCTCCGAACATTGGACCCCTTCCCCCCAACTCCCCACCTATACTGTCAATGCCTGCAGCTCTCCCTAACTCCTACATCTGCTCCTCTCCCCCCCACCCCCCCCCACACACAACCACAAATAAATGAACCCCCCTCCCCCATGAGACTCCCTTTGGGGACTGCTCCTTGGCACTGCCAAGCTGGCCTTGTCCCTCTCCCCCTTACATCCCTGGAGGTATCCCCTTGACAGGTTCACATCTGGATGAGCCTGTTGTTAACTGCGCTGATGTGATGTCACATTGGCATGGTTTAAGTATACAGCAGGGGAGTCAGTATCTTTAAGGTGTCTTTAATTGTATGGAAATACATTAAACTGTATTCAAATCAGTTTCACGGCCATTATGGATGTAAGCATGATTACACCACTGGCAAAGATTGGCAAAAATCGGAAGTCGCAGTCTCTCAGGTGAAATCCGTGACTACCGGGGCTTTACAGAAACTTGAGCCCCACTGGCATTTCCGTGGACGACAATGTGGGCTCAAGATGGTCCCCTTCAGTTCTAAGAGCTAATGTATAGAATGGCTTCTCAATAATTAATTCTCAATGATTAAATCTCCTGGGGACCAAACCTGCAAGTATAGAAACAAAAACAGAAAATGCTGGAAAATCTCAGCAGGTCTGACAGGATCTGTGGAGAGACAGCTATGAACCTCTCAAGGGGATACCCCCGGGGGCTTATAGGTGAGTATGGCCCCTGGGGAGAGAGGGACATGGCCAGCAGTGCCCCAGTAATGCCCCCTGACACAGACCCTGTGTCTGAAGGGTCATCCAGACTCGAAACATTGCCTCTATTCTCTCTCCACAGATGCTGTCAGACCTACCGAGATTTTCCAGCATTTTCTATTTTAGTTTGAGATTCCAGCATCCGCAGTATTTTGCCTTTATCTGCAAGTAAAGAAGCTCATTAGTACTGCGGCAACATAGCGTTGGAGTGAGGAGAGCATTTACTTCATTGTTGCAAGGTCCTTCCAGACAGTGATTAGTCACAGGCCAAAACCAGGCATGTCTAACATCCAAATCCAAGGTCACAGGCATCCTGTTTCAACGTGTGATTTATTACATTTAATTCAGCACTGGGGTACAGCAAAAAGCAGGAGCGGTATAGAGATTTTATTGAAAGAAGCAATAACTGGGGAGATGGTGACAGAGTGGTAATGTCAAATGATTAGGATCTGGGACATGGTTTCAATTCCCACTATGACAGCTGGTGGAATTTAAATTCAATTAATAAGTTTAACTAATTAATCAACAAAAGGACTTTAAGTGAGCCTCAGTAATAATGATCATGTGACCAACATTGTTTGTCATTAGAAACATGGCTGGTTCATTAATGTCCTTTAGCAAAGGAATCTGCTGTCCTTACCTGATCTGGCCTACGTTGTGGTTGACTCTTAACTGTCCACTAATGCTGGCATTACCAGTGACATCCTAATCCAATGTAAGAATTAACAAACCTGTTAATGGTGGCACAGTGGTTAGCACTGCTGCTTCACAGCGCCAGGAATCCGGGTTCAATTCCCGGCTTGGGTGACTGAATATGTGGGGTTTGCATGTTCTCCCCGTGTCTGCATGGGTTTCCTCCGGGTGCTCTGGTTTCCTCCCACAGTCTGGAAGACGTGCTGGTTAGGTGCATTGGCTATGCTAAATTCTCCCTCAGTGTACCCGAACAGTCGCCGGAGTGTGGCGACTGGGGGATTTTCACAGTAACTTCATTGCAGTGTTAATGTAAGCCTTACTTGTAACTAATAAATAAATAACCTCTGGTACTCAGTAGCAGTAGAGTACTCACTCCCCGATCACCCAAATGGTTTATAATTGTTGCATTATTATGTGAGTGCAGTTTTCAAGAAATGTCTGCAACAACCAACCTCCATATTTGATCTTAATTTGGGTAAATAGACTTATCACACCCATATTTTATGGGGATCACAAGTTTCCCACTTATTCACAGGTGAAAATAGATTTAGCAATTGGTTCCTTATAGGCACGGAGGTATCTGCTGAAAACATGCCTCATTACAGCTTTATCTGGGGGCCATGTTGGCACAATGGTCAGCACTGCTGCCTCACAGCACCAGGGACCCAGATTCAATTCCCGGCTTGGGTCACTGTCTGTGTGGTGTTTGCATATTGTCCCCGTGTCTGTGTGGGTTTCCTCCGGGTGCTCCGGTTTCCTCCCATAGTCCAAAGATGTGCGGGTTAGGTGGGTTGGCCATGCTAAATTGCCCCTTGGTGTCAGGGGGACTAGCTAGGGTAAATGCATGGGGTTATGGGGATAGGGCCTGGGTGGGATTGTGTTCGGTGCAGACTGGATGGGCTGAATGGCCTTCTTCTGAACTGTATGGATTCTATGATTCTATGATTCTCAGCAAAGAGGTTGCAAGCATGTAAGAGTCACTGACATCAGTGAATGGACAATCAGGTCTGAATTTTTGCAACAACGGAGAGATTCTCCATCATTGCACAATTGTTTTTGCACAGGTGAGAATGGGACCGGGTCCGGATTTGCATGAGCATTTTCTGCAGAGGCAGCTGCCCTCAGTTGTGTCTGATTTTAGTTAGGCCAGGGGTGGGTAACAGGATGTTTGCAGATTAGACCTGGGAGGTGCAGGCTTAAGCTTTGTGGAGTCGTTTGGCGAGGTGGGGTTATGATCTGAGGACATCTTAGAGAGATGTAAGGCACCCTTTGGAATGGTCAAAATTGAGCAGGAATGTGCATAAAATTGTATAAACTTAGTAGAATTGTGAAGAGGACTGTTAAATTAACTGTTGGAAGTATCAAAGGCAACTATCAAGAGGGTCTATAAAATCAGGAACCGTCAAAAGTATCAAAGACAAATATCAAACTGGCAAGGCATTTAAAGATCCTGCCCTTTAACTCTTTCCAAAAAAATGCGTGGAGTGTTCACGAAAATCATTGCTTGTTATTTCACTCTGAATAAGCCTGGGGGTTATGGTTAATGGATTTGTACTGCATATCTCATTTCACAACCTCCATCTTCACAATAGGATGCCTTCCATTTCACATTTTGATTGATAACTCAAATTGTTTATGGATGCTTTTGGGACTATGAATTCCAATGCTTGTTTTGATAAGGGATTAAGTACTTAAAATAATTTTTTCTTCCTACAAAGGATTATATAGTTGAAGGGATATTCATGTAGTAAATAGACATTTATGAATGAGGGTTTCTTTTTCAAATAAAGTCTGCAATCAACGCCATAAAGATTATTCTATTTAATCTCAGCATGGCCTCTGAGGTCTGTCCATAGTGGATATTGAGTGAATTGGCATGGTAGCTGTAAGGGAAAAGGCTGGTGGTTGGTGTGATTGGTTGGCATTAAGCTGCAAAGGGGTTACAATGATCTAGGGGAGATAAGTAGAGGAGTATAGGTTGGCATGGAGGATATGGGGGGTTGTGGCGATGGTGAAAGAGGCATAGATTGGCTTGGAGGATATGAGGTAAATGGACTTAGCTTCAGGGTGCATATGAGTTTGATACAGAGTTGCAATGCAAGCTTCAATTGACTTTCACCATTATACCCACTGATGTGAATATGGCACAAGTCGATCAGTCTGCCCTCAATCATCAGGAAAGTGAAGGACTGTGTTGTCAACAGTGCTATCAAGCAGCACTTGCTCATCATTAACTTCTTCACTGATGCTCAGTTTGAGTTCTGTTTCAGCCTCTGGGCTTCAGATCTCATTGCAGCCTGGGTCTAAACAAAAGAGCTAAGTGCCAGAGGTGTGGTAAGAGTGGCTACTAGAATCATAGAATCCTACAGTGCAGCAGGAGGCCATTCGGCCCATCAATTCTGCACCAACCACAATCCCACCCAGACCCTATCCCCATAACCCCATGCATTTATGCTAGCTAACCCCCCTGTCACTAAGGGGCAATTTATCTCGGCCAATCCATCTAACCCGCACATCTTTGGAGGAAACTGGAGGACCCGGAGGAAACCCACGCAGACACATGGAGAATGTGCGAACTTCACACAGACAGCGACCCAAGCCGGGAATCGAACCTGGGTCCCCGGCGCTGTGAGGCAGCAGTGCTAACCATTGTGCCATCGTGCCACCCCACCTTTGGTATTGAGGCTGTATGTGACCGAGTGTGGCGTCAAGGTACCCCAGCAATATTCAAGTTAATGGGAGTCAGAGGGACAAGTCTCTGTGGCTATGGAAAATCATTGAACTTCCTAACCGCACTGTGGATGCACCTACACCGGATGGACTGCAACCGATCAAAAAGGTGCCTCACGATCACCTTCTCGAGAGCAATTGGGGATGGACAATAAGATGTGCGGGTTAGGTTGATTGGCCAGGTTAAAAATTGCCCCTTAGAGTCCTAGGATGTGTAGGTTAGAGGGATTAGCGGGTAAATATGTGGGGGTAGGGCCTGGGTGGGATTGTGGTCGGTGCAGACTCGATGGGCCGAATGGCCTCCTTCTGCACTGCAGGGTTTCTATGATTTCTATGAAATGCTGGCCTAGCCAGTGGCACCACATCCCACAAATGAAATTTTAAAATAGCTTATAAGATTGATCGCTCTGTATTCTGCTTTACAATCCATGACAGAAGCTCTTTTCTTACACAGCATGCTGCTGTTTTACTCCCTGCGGTGCTCGTATTCTGATCTTTAAAAGTTTCTGTGGAAGCCTGCAGTGAGCTGATAAAGATTTAAAACATCAAGGTGTAAAGTGTCTTTCTCAAGAACCGCAGTGAATTAGCTATTGTTTGACTCATAGAGATAACTTTCCACGTTGCATGTTAAGTACTTCTTGTCTGATTATAAGCCCATGTTCCAGCATTAGGCTATCTTAAGACCATTGCAGACAAATTCTTGCCTAAATACAATAATATGCTCAGAATTGTAATGGGAAAAATTGGGTGCGAAATTCCCGGCAATGACAGTGGGATGACAGCAGCTACTTCTCTCCTCCATGCCGCCAAACTATTTATTTCCCCTTTCTTGTGTCTCCCTCCTCCTCATCCACCCAGATTGCACACAGAAAAATCCCCATGGGGAAACCGCGTCTGCTTTGTGGTATCCCTCACAGTGGGTGGCAGTGAAAATCCGCTTCACTCTATCAAGATAAATGTTCATCTCAGTCGCAATTACCCAAATCGAATGGTAAATGTTAAAACATAGGCAGAAGTTGTGTGGGTTGTCGACAGTGTTAAATAAAACACTACTGCTTGGATCAGATTCATTTAATCTGATCCCAGGTTACAATACAAGTGATTCCAACACTGGTGTGCCGCATGTTTTAGCCTCTGTGGAATAATTCAATACAGTATATCATCATTGGGGCGGCACAATGGTTAGCACTGCTGCCTCACAGTGACAGGGACCCGGGTTCAATTCCAGCCTCGGGTCACTGTCGGTGTGGAATTTGCACATTCTCCCCGTGTCTGCGTGGGTTTCCTCCGGGTGCTCCGGTTTCCTTCCACAGTCCAAAGATGTGTGGGTTAGGTTGATTGGCCATGATAAATTGACCCTAGTGTCAGGGGGATTAGCAGGGTAAATGTGTGGGGTTATGGGGCTGGGTGCAGGCTCAATGGGCCGAATGGCCTCCTTCTGCACTGTAGGGATTCTATGCTTTCCAAATCACTTATGTGTGTGCTTGAAGCATTGAGGAGGACACAAAATAGGGGAAATGTCACCCCTCCCGGCCTCCCTCATCCACCCCACCATAACCTAGGTGCTCAGTGTAGTAGAACTGGAGTTCAAAGAGATCTTGCCCCAAAATCTATCACTGATGTCCAATTAGGTTCCTACCTCACAGGATTTCAAAGACATGACACTAAGATCCATTCGCAGACTGGTCTGTCCATGGAAATGATTGCCACCAATGTGAAGCACGGACTTTTCCATCCAATTCCTTTCTTTGTTGTTTTACTGAAAGCATTTGCTAGTTCTATATGAATTGGGTATTAATTGTATTCAAGTTGTGGATCTTAAATATAAGGGCAGATTGAGAGAGCTGACATATTTGAGGTAAAAAAGAATCACGTGTGAATTTTTCATGACCATTGAGCTCCTCAAAGGGTGGCACGGTGGCGCAGTGGTTAGCACTGCTGCCTCACTGCACCAAGGACCCGGGTTCAATTCTGCCCTCAGGTGACCATCTGTGTGGAGTTTGCACGTTCTCCCCGTGTCTGCGTGGGTTTCCTCCGGGTGCTCCGGTTTCCTCCCACAGTCCAATGATGTGCAGGTTAAGTGGATTGGCCACGCTAAATTGCCCTTAGGGTCGGGGGGACTAGCAAGGTTAATACATGGGGTACGGAGATTAGGGCCTGGGTGGGATTGTCAGTGCAGGCTTGATGGGCCGAATGGCCTCCTTCTGCACTGTAGGGCTTTTATGATTTACTGCCAATGAGATACTTACGAAGTGCAATCACTGTAATATAGGAGCAGCCAATTTGCACAGAGCAAACTCCCACAAACAGCAATATGATAATGACCAACTGATTTGTTTGAGTGATCTTGATTGACAGATAATTGGCCAGAACACCACGGATAACTCCCCTATTCTTCTTCAAAATAATGTCATGAAATCTTTTACCTCCAGTACAAAGGCCTCAGTTCAATATCTTCCCTGAAAGACGCTGCCTCCAACAATGCAGTCCTCCCTCAGTATTCACTGGAGTGTCAGCGTTGATATTTACGGTAAAGCCTGGAGGGGGACCTGAACCCACAACCTTGTGGCTCAGAGACAAGAGTGCTATTGGCATGCTATCCACTGTCACGTATGACATGCACCGTGGCCAGAATTTTACTGGCATTCCCGCCCCGATTCCGGGGGCGGGCGAGACTCAGAGAACCTTGGCCTTGGGCGAGATCATACGGACCTCGGGCGGACGTGCCATTAAAATTCCACCCTGTGTGTCCCTGTAAATAAAAGCTTGCAAGTTAAAGGCAAAGCTCCACTTTTATTTGTCACTGTCTTACTGTCTGAGTTGTGCCAGCACTAACCCATTTATGTGCTCTCAACTGGTTAATGTCTCTGTCAAACTAACTGAAAAATGAATTTGGTTCCAGTGGGTTATTCATCCATTTGCGGCATAATTGGTGACTAGTAATTTCTGCCCTTGTAAATTGTTCCACTGAGGTGGCATTACCTGTTTAATTAGCTGCAGTAAAATGAGTGTAGAATGGTTCTCATGTCGCCATTAGTATGTGACCCATACTTTTTTTTTCCCCAGGAGAAAGGGTGAGTGTTCACCAATATAAGGCATAAACTCCTTGATTGTGAAAGATTTCCATATTTTTCTTAGCTTGAACAGAGCTCAGCCTGTTTTTGGTCTGACCTAATGGAATTTAGATTTTAATTTCTGCCCTCTGCTTGAACCCATTCTTACTTCATATTGTCATGAATAATTTTTCACAATCCTGCATGTCAGTTTACACCAGCGAAGGAGTTCAGCATCCCAGCAGCTGTAAGCTATAACATAGAAGGAAAGTTCAGAGGAAGAACAGAAGTACCCCCAAGCAAGTGAATCATGAACAAATTATATATTCAAGGCAAGTTCAACTCTCAACATGTCATTGAGAATCAGGCTTGATCATATTTTTTTCATCAAAAAGTGGCTACAGTGTTTTCGTTGTAACTGACAGCCAGCTAATGGAATTGAGGGAATGCATGTCTTTGCAATTCCCGAGAATTTGATTTTGAAAACTGTAAATAAATAACATTATTGTAATGACGAGCCTTAATACTACTTTGATAGCAGACAAAGTGCAATCTCTGAAAATACGAAAGGGTTTGTTAGTCTAGCTGTACAGTGGGACAGTTGTGTTGAGATTGACTTCATGGCTATTGAGAAAATCTCAATGTAACCTAGAAGCCTTCAGGAGAAAGGTATTGAAGTACATTAAGCCAATATTACATTATGATACTTGAGAGACCACTAAATCATCCACACTGGCACAGTGGCTAGCACTGCTGCCTCACAGCACCAGGGACCTGGGTCCAATTCCTGGCTTGGGTCACTGTCTGCGCAGAGTCTGCACATTCTCCCTGTATCTGTGTGGGTTTCCTCCGGGTGCTCCATTTCCTCCCACAGTCCCAAAGACGAGCTAGTTAGGTGCATTGGCCATGCTAGATTCTCCCTCAGTGTACCCGAACAAGCGCCACAGCATGGCGACTAAGGGATTTTCACAGTAATTTTGTTGCAGTGTTAATATAAGCCTACTTGTGACACTAATAAATAAACTTAAACTCATTAATATAGCAAGGGAAGCAATTTGAGTGGGAATGACTTTTAATTCTATTCTTGCTCTGACCTGCCTCTCCCTGCACTGTTCTTCTTTAAACTTCAATCTGTACATCTATTCCACTCTTGTCTGAGTGTGAGAAGTGCAGTGGAGCGTGAGAATTCATAATCGGCCAGGGTTGGAGTTGTTTTTTATGTCATGTGCCATATTTGAAATGCCCAAACTGGAGACATAGGTGTGGGAACTGCACATCTGTGTCCTTTGAAAAAGGTTGTGAAAGAAAGTTATATTCAAGGAATATCTCCTAATCACAAACCCAAAATCTGTAATCACACCTTACAAATATTTATAATGGAAACAAATCAAACTGCTCGAAAAATTAAACTAGTCTATGGCAATTATTATCTGTGATAATGGAATTTGAAATAAAACGTGCCTTATCTCAGAAAATTATGGTACTTGTAATGTTCAAATGCCATAATGAACAGTAGCAAAGCCATGATGCTAATAGTAGATAACAGGATTGATGGGCTAATAGGGAAGTAATCCAAGTTTCATTTTTCTTCCTGTAACTGCTGTGAAAATATGAAACATGCGCGAGCTCAGGCTCTGAGCAACCAATGATGTTCTAAACATTACACTAATGTTAGGAAACCAAAGGTAGCTTTAAGGGAATTATATTAATAAGAGTAAACATTAGAACTAAAATATAGTTTTAGGTGGGTTTAATTGAATGCCTGGAAGGAACCTGTAGTTAGATTCAAGCTGGAAAAAGGTGTTTGTATGTGTGGGGGTTGGTTAAGTTCCAACTGTGCTGCTATTGTGCTTAAAGAGAGCTACAGTGTGAAAAATCTATATAGTTTCAGGTGTTGCTTAGCAAATAGAGACCTCTCTCGTCAAGGACAAAAAGTTTTTCCTTTGTTTTCAGTTGAACTGGAAGCTAGGCAGTTGTAGATAGAAAGTCAGAGAGGGAACATCACCCGCACCTCAGCTAAAAGCAATTGGTGACAAGCAGCCAGAAAGGGAATATCTTTCTCAGCTTTGCTAGAAGAAAAGTTGTACAATGGAGTAAGGGGCAAGAAAGCAAACTCCAGAGTAACTAAAGGACAGTTGGCTCTAGAAACCTGGAAATAGAACAGGATCCTGTTCACGGGTATCACAGACAAAACTGAGAAGGAGTCGGTTGGTGAAAATGCAAGAGAAAGGTTCCTAAAGTAATCCTAAAGTTTGGAATGTCTTAATACCATCTGTGAAACAAATATTAAAGTAATTGGGAAGAAAGTATTGGCTGGATATCAAAATTTGTGCCACAGTGCAAATCAGTCAAGACAAAGAAACCCTAAAGGGATTGGTGTAAAATCAGGAGTGGATTCGCTGTTTGCAGTTCCTGGATTTAATTTTGACAACATGCCACATAAATCTCATTAAGGGAAGATTTCAGGCTTAATTCGTCACCTGGATGTTCCTGGTGAAGAGAAACTTCGAGGTGGGTTAGAGAGTTTGAAAGTTATGATGTGGAAATGTCGGCATTGGACTGGGGTGGGCACAGTAAGAAATCTCACAACACCAAGTTAAAGTCCAACAGGTTTATATGGCATCATGAAATTTCGGTTGCGCTGCCCCTTCATCAGGTGGGTCCCCTGATGAAGGAGCAGCACTCCAAAAGCTTGTGATTCCATATAAACCTGTTGGACTTTAACCTGGTTGTTTGAAAGTTGACATTCAAGGTTGTACCTAGTCCCTTTAGATTTGAGTCATGGAGATAAAGCAGCCTGCCTCCTGGAACCTTCTACCTGGCAAAGTTGGCTGGAAGGCACTTGATACATTCTAGATGCTGTCTACTTTATGGAAGCCAGGAAGATATGAAGCCAATGGCCATTCCCATTGCTGCAAGCTAATAGAGCTCCAACATGGCTGTCGACTTTCCACCTCTTACTTCTGGGTATGAGCCCCTTTCATTGGGAACATCTGAACTGTAACAATGACCTGAGCTCACTAGTGTGAATACGTTTGGTACCATTGAGGTAGATCTCACTTAACTTGCACCCAATCGAAGAAGGGGAAAGGAAATTACCCTTGTGTCTTTTCAATTTGCCTCTACAACATCCGAATGTGCCACAGTTGGGATTTTCCTGCGACCCACGGCTGGTGGCCTACTTTTCAGCGGCAGAGGCAGCTGGCAAAATCTTCTAGTCCAGCCAAAATCAATGCCATTTGCATTGTTCACCAGCTGCACTGCCGGGGAACCTACCGCAGGGAGGTTGCCTTCAGCAGAATTGGCCGATCCAGCCAGCTGGAGAGGCAGGAATAACCCAGTCTCAAACAAAATTGGACTTTGTGCTCTCTTATTGCTAATGTTTGTCAAGTCATTTTTGAACAATGTGAACTCTTAGAGCGGTGCCATTGGTCCATTGCACTTATATGACCCCACATTGACTTTGCTGCTCAAATTGAAGACTTTGAAATCAATTCCAGCAAGCTCAAAGCAAAAGAAAGACAAAACTTCAGGTGGAGCTCAGGTTCATTTTTGTAAATAACTGCAATACATCGAGGTTTATCAGTGGAATATGGATAACTCAGAAATACTGTTTGTGCATTTTAACATCAAAACATTAGAAATTCTGAAGCAGTATTTCAATCATTTGCACAACATTCTTTCACTGCCATATCTTCTCACCGCTGCTATCTACATTAGTTAAGGAAATTCCGAATAATTAAGCCGCTAACTCCAATTACTTTCTGCTATCCATATAAATGTTATTAAACGTTTGAAGGTTTTATGACCTTGAAACTCTGCATTCAAATGCAAAGCTTTTGTTCGTAAGTTTCCAAAGGTTATAAGCACACTAGATTTATAATGGAATTTTCTGCTGGGTTCTTGCAGAGACATTATTACTACTGTCAGTGGAGGCTGACAGGTTTAACATTGAACTTAAGTTCGGAACTGGCGGTTTGACAGTACAAACTAAATGTCTTCTGAAAAGCAGCCCACCTCGGCAGGCATTCCCCATAATGATACAGTTGAAATCCTTAACTGAAGGCTTTTATGGGCCAGCCGCTGAGTTGGATTCAATAACACTTGAAAAACATTGAACTTCAAAGTACGCTGATCAGATACAACAAACATATTGTGCATCCACAACAAACGATGTATCCACAGCAAACGTGGGTATCCATTTTTGCGAGAGATAGCATCAGTGTGAAATTCAACCAAGGAAAGCTAATTCATGAGCAGAAACCATTCAATTTTATCAGAAAATGATACAAATGATATATATAAAATGATATAATGACGAGACACAGTACAGGAAAGATATAGAGAATCCGGTGAACTGCTGTGATGAGAATAACCTCTCCCTCAATGTCAATAAAACGAAGGAGATAGTCATCGACTTCAGGAAGCGCATTGGAGAACATGCCCCTGTCTACATCAATGGGGATGAAGTAGAAATGGTCGAGAGCTTCAAGTTTTTAGGCGTCCAGATCACCAATAACCTGTCCTGGTCCCTCCATGTGGACGTTATAGTTAAGAAAGCTCACCAACACCTCTACTTTCTCAGGAGATTCAGGAAATTTAGCATTTCCGCTACAACTCTCACCAACCTCTACAGATGCACCATAGAAAGGATTCTTTCTGGTTGTATCACAGCTTGGAATGGCTCCTGCTCTGTCTAAGACCTCAGAAAACTATAAAGGGTCACAATGAAGTCCAGGCCATCACTCAAACCAGCCTCCCATCCATTGACACTGTAAACTTCCTGCTGCCTCGGAAAAGCAACCAGCATAATTAAGGACACCACGCACCCCAGACATACTCTTTTCCACCTTCTTCTGTCAGGAAAAAGATACAAAGATCTGAGATCACGTACCAACAGACTCAAGAACAGCTTCTTCCCTGCTGCCATCAGAGTTTTGATGGACCTCCCTCGCACTAAGTTGATCTTTCTCTACACCTTAGCTATGACTGTAACACTACATTCTGCACCCTCATGTTTCCTTCCCTATGAATGGTATGCTTTGTCTGTACAGCGCGCAAGAAACAATACTTTTCACTGTATGTTAATACATGTGACAATAATAAATCAAATCAAATCGAACTAATTGTTCAAAAGCCTAAATTGGAAAGAGAAACCAATAGGCATTCACAATTGTTACAGCTCAGGAAGTATCAATGCTTATGTTTTATTTATTAATGTCACAAGTAGGCTTACACTGCAATGAAGTTACTGTGAAAATCCCCTATTCGCCACACTCCAGTGCCTGTTCGGGTACACTGAGGGAGAATTTAGCATGGCCAATGCACCTAACCAGCACGTCTTTCAGACAGTGGGAGGAAACCGGAGCGCCCGGAGGAAACCCATGCAGACATGGGGAGAACATGCAGACTCCGCACAGTCACCCAAGCCAGGAATCAAACCCGGATCCCTGACGCTGTGAGGCAGCAGTGCTAACCACTGTGCCACCGTGTGTGGCATTTGAAATTAAATCAGGCATTGGGAAAATGCAGCACTGAATTTCCTGATGATTTGAGTATTACTTGGAGATCAGCGAGGGGAAAAGTGCACAGAAATATGCAGGTTCACAGCACAGAATGAGGCAATTGCACCCATTATGTCTGTGCTGGCTTTTTGCCAAATCAATCCAACATTAATCTCACTCTCCTATTCTCTTCCCATACACTTGTATCTTTTTTTTCTGCTTCAAATATTTAGCCAATTTCCCTTAAGATTGCAATGGCCTCTCCTGACTCCAATTTTTGGATCACTAACCCAATTCTATTTCCTGCTATTCTCACTTAATTCATTGATCTCCCCCACCCTTTCAACAACACAGTGTTTTAATAATCTTGTTCACTCCCTCTCTCCCCTCATAATTTTTAACCATTTATTTCCATTGAATTCTCTGCCCCTATTCAAATTGCTTTATTAGTGTTGGTCCCCTTCGCGAATCTCATGCCCAGGTTTTACTCGCTCACTCTTACTCTCAATTGTTATTTCTATTTCACTGATGGCCAAGAAAATTCCAAAGTGAATCATTCAAATGTTGTTCTGGCCAGTGTTATGATCAAGTCTGGAGGGTGAGGACACACCTCTCTTTTCCACCCCTGAAGTTAGCTACATCAGAGTGTTAATTTTTTAAAAGTTGTGCTTCTTTCAACTTACTATATATTTAACCATGTGTAAATCTATATAAAGGAATAGGCTGGTCACATCTCTTGAGTTCGAATCATAGAATCCTCAGTGCAGAATGAGGCCATTCAGCCCATCGAGTCTGCACTGACCACAATCCCTCCCAGGCCCTATCGCCATAACCCCATGTATTTACCCGAGCTAGTTCCTTTGACACTTAGGGGCAATTTAGAGTGGCCAATCCACCTAACCCACACATCTTTGGAGTGTGGGAGGAAACTGGAGCACCCTGAGGAAACCCACATAGACCCGGAGAGAAGGTGCAAACTCCACACAGACAGTGACCCGAAGCCGGGAATTGAACTTGGGTACCTGGCGCTGTGAGGCAGTAGTGCTAACCACTGTGCCACCATTCTGCCCCAAGTGGTTAACAAGGAAAGATTTATTATTAAAAACTCACTCAGGTAAAAATATAAGACTTATTTAAATAGCAAATACATATCCCACATGTGCATGTTCTCATGACATACACACACATAAACACACACATACACGCACACACACGTGCGCATGTACTGATACACACACACACATGCAAGCGCACAAAAACATACACACTCTCTTACACACACACGCAAGCACACGCACACAATTGAACCCGGGTCCTTGGCGCTGTGAGGCAGCAGTGCTAACCACTGTGCCACCATGCCACCCCTGTCATACCTGTCATACCCACTGTGAAAACAGGGCATGCAGAGGATTAGAATTGCAGCATTGTTCATTTTGCTTGTGCTGAACATAAGCTCTGCGTCATTTTGCGAGATGGGATTGAGGCAGCCTTTGAGGTCCTTGTCACAGGCATAAGTCTGTAATAAGTCAATGGAGTAAGAGTTTTAACAACCCCAGGTTAAAGTCCAACAGGTTTATTTGGTAGCAAATACCATAAGCTTTCGGAGTGCTGCTCCTTCGTCAGATGGAGTGGAAATGTGCTCTCAAACAGTGCACAGAGACACAAAATCAAGTTACAGCTTATGGTATTTGCTACCAAATAAACCTGTTGGACTTTAACCTGATGTTGTTAAAACTCTTACTGTGTTCACCCCAGTCCAACGCCGGCATCTCCACATCATAAGTCTATGGAGGCAGAAGTCCCTTCACCAAAATCCCTTTATTTACAACTCTATCAGCAGTATACAGAGTGCTAACAGTTTGCAGTCTACCTCCAGGGGTGCCAGAGGAATTGGTTAAGGGTGTCAGAGGAACTCCCAGTTAAGTACAAGGCAAAGACTCCCTGATTGGCCCTTACCCCAATAGGCCACCTCAATGGCCTGATTGAAGTCATGACAAAGTCATAGAGTCATACAGTACAGAAGAGGCCCCTCGGCCCATCAGGTTTGCACTGACAAAATTGCACTGCGAGGGTCTCATATATAATGCAGAAGATAAAACTCCAGGATGATTTTTTTAAGTTTAATCTGCAGTCACACTTCAGCCAACCTCAGCAGGGAAATCCAACCACACGCACAAACAAACCCAGAAGATGCTGAGGTGGTATTTTTAAAAATGTAGTAATATGTTCCTTGCGGGAATATTTGAGCCTAAGTATTGAGCTTCCCTTAGCAACCCACCACCCCTCCTCCTGCCCTCTCCAACCTCCATCTCCCACCATCTGCCATCACGTCCCTATCACTTCAATGCACTGGTCTGGTTACACTGGACCATTCCTGCAGGTCCTCAGCAGCTCCTTCCTGCTGCCATATTGCTGCAAACCAGGAACTAATTCCTGCCGGAATCAAATGGAGAGTCCACCAGTGAGATGGTGCCGAGTCCCAGGACATCACATGGGGGGGATTTTGAGCCCGTACTCTCCGTCGGCAGGAATGGGGGTGCGCGATCAAAATCCGGAAAGCATGACTTGTGCAGGCGAGTTTCCGAGTTCTGACCTTCCTGACCTCTCGCCAGGGGAGTGGCATGAAATACACTGTGGGACCGCAGGAAGCTCAGTGAAATACATTAGTATGGCATTAGCGAGCGCTCTCTCTGGACTTCCCCCCTCACCGAATATTCAGCATGCACTGGCATGCCGGTGCCGTTTACAACAGCTCTACAAAAGTGTGAACCTGGCACTGTCACGGCCGAAAGAGATTTCAGAGCTGGGCACTCAGGCAGCCAGCACTCTCCAGGGACTGGGTTTGATTCCCAGCTTGGATCGCTGTCGATGTGGAGTTTGCACGTTCTCCCCATGTCTGCGTGGGTTTCCTCCTGATGCTCCGGTTTCCTCCCATAGTCCAAAGACGTGCAGGTTGGTGAATTGGCCAGGCTAAATTCTCCCTCAGTGTACCCGAACAGGCGCCGGAATGTGGCGACTTGGAGATTTTCACAGTACCTTCATTGCAGTGTTAATGTAAGCCTACTTGTGACATTAATAAATAAACTTTACTTTACTTTACAATGCTTTGAAGTTATCCCTCACAACCTGTGGTGAATGGGGTGGTATAGTTTCCTGCTAATTCAACAAAGAAATTAAATTCCATCTATGGTTTGTTAATTTGCAAACACAAGCGTTTTAAGCAATTTTTTTTACACCTGGCAATAATTGAAGTGGGAATCCTATCTAGATAATTGAAATGCAATTTGAATTGTCTGACTTTCTAATAAACTTAAAATGGCAATTAATTGGTGAATAAAAGGTACCAGAGGTTCAGTCAAGATCCAAATTTTCAACTTGCCTGAGTGAAAAACCAACTTAATCAAGACTACCCAATTTTAATTTTCATTCAACTGAATGGTTTTGATATTGGGTGACTGACTAATAAGGTCAGCAAGCTTTTAGCCAGACCAGCAAGTTGACAATCTACTTTGACATCTGTTTTAAGTTTATTTATTAGTGTCACACGTAGGTTTACATTAACACTGCAATGAAGTTACTGTAAAATTCTCCTAGTCGCCACACTCCGGCACCTGTTCGGGTACATTGAGGGAGAATTGAGCATGGCCAATGCACCTAACCAGCATGGCTTTCAGACTGTGGGAGGAAACCGGAGCACCTGAAGGAAACCCACACAGACATGGGGAGAACGTGCAGACTCCACACAGATAGTGGCCCAAGCCGGGGATCATAAGCAGAATGTGCGTGCAAGCCGGAAGTGGCCTTTAATTGGCCGGGTTGCCAAATTTCCCACCTCCCATCCTGCCACCAATGGACGAAGAAAATTCAACCCGAAGTTTCCTCACTCTGCGTCAAAATTAGTCAGCAAGCCATTTGGTTTTGATATTGAGGTATAATGAGTTACTTACGACAGAAAAATATTGCCACAATTGCAGAACAGCCAGGATATGAAATGACAAGGAATCATCTCCTTAGCTTCAGTTGCGGAAATCATGAAACTACTTGTTTGTGCTTTTTAAAGGGAGATTTTAACTCAGGAGGTAGATTTACAGGGAAGGGGCAGAGGTAGTTTGCAATTTGTGAAGATTTTATATGCTGGACTTAATCTTTTTGGGCCCAGTTAGGTTCTTCTATTCTTTTGTGGGATGTAGGTGTCAATGGCCAGGCCAGCATTTGTTGCCCATCCATAATTTCCCTTGAAAAGTTGGTGGTGGTTCCCACATAAACCCAACCAAGACGTCTGTTCCTCCGACGCTGCTGGGCTCTCTCTCTGGGCTCTTTCTGAGGCTCAACATCCTACTTAATACTGACTTGGGCCAAAATTCTCCTGTCGTTCACACCAGCGGGATTATTTGGTCCCACCCAGCAGCATACCCTCTACGCGGGTTTCCCGGCAGTGTGGGGTCACTTCAGTGGGAATTCCCATTGACGGCGATGGGACCAGAGAATCCCTCCACCAGTGAACGGAGTGCTACCTCCTGCCCTTGAACTTTCTCACCTATACGCTCTCTAAAACCAAGACTGCATGCACCTCTGTAACAGGGGTCTGAATCCAAACCATTTCCACTAATTTGCTGCTGAAATAACCATCCATATCTTTGTTCCTTCTCGAATCAATTGTTGCAATACTCTTCTGGACATTCTCTTAACTTTCACTTTCTGAAAACTTGAATTTTTCCAAAAATCTGCGACCTATATATTATCTCGCACCATGTCCATTTTAGCCATCACCCCTGCACTTGCTGATCTACATTAGCCCCTGATCCAACAGAGCTCTGATTTCAGAATTACCATGTTTGATTTCAAATCCTACATGGTTTTACCCCCTCCATTTCTCTCCAACATCCACCAACCTTTCAGCCCTTTGAGAACTCTGAGGTCCTTCAATTCTGCCCCCTAGCATGTACCTGATTTACATTGTTGTACCTTTGGTGGCTGCACCTTGGGCTGCCTTGAGTATTCCATCTCTTTGCTGCTCTACCTCTCTTTCTTTCTTTCAGAGGCTCCTTAGAATCTACTTTGATCAAGTTTTTTGCTGTCATAAAACAAAGTCCCACGCAAAAGTGTTGAATTTTATCCGATAATGTTCCTGTGAAGCGTTTTGTTGGAAAAAGTACCACATCAAAAGCGTTCAATTAATGCAAGTTATTGTTGATGTTGGCAGCAGCAGGCCATCAATTGGGACCCAAATAAGCGCCCTTCGATCTTGGAAAAGAGATTGAGTTTGAGGTGGGTGGCTGTGACTCCTCAGTTATTGCCTCAAGATGGTTGACACATCTGATTTATTCACAGATATCCATCGAAGATTCAGTTCTTCTGTGAAATCCTTCTAGGGAGGTGGTGGTCTAGTAATGCACAGACCCAGGACAAGATCTGGGGACCTGAGTTCGTGGCAGATGGTAGAATTTGAATTCAATAAAGATCTGGAATTAAAAGTCCAATGATGGCCATGACGCCATTGTCGATTGTCATTAAAAAACATTGTTATAATGTAACCAATGATAACATGCTGGTAGACAATGTAACAATGCCAAAATATTGTGGTGGTCAACTGACCAGCTGACCCGGTATGAAGGGATTGTCATATGAGGAGTGGTTGAGGAGTCTGGGTCTATACTCGATCATAGAACGATCATAGAATCCCTTCAGTGCAGAAGGAGGCCATTTGGCCCATCGAGTCTGCACTGACATCAATCCCCTCCAGGCCCTATCCCCGTAATCCCACTTATTTGCTCTGCTGATCCCCTGTCACTAAGGGGCAATTTAACATGGCCAATCCACCTAACACGCGCATCTTTAGACTGTGGGAGGAAACTGGAACACTTGGAGAAAACCCACACAGACACGGGGAGAACGTGCAATCTCCACACAGACAGTGACCCAAGGCCGGAATTGAACCCGGGTTCTTGGTGTTGTGAGGCAGCAGTGCTAACCATTGTGCCACCATGCCACCCTACTCAATGGAGTTTAGAAGACTGAGGGGGGATCTAATTGAAACTTACAGAATACTGAGAGACCCAGACAGAGTGGACATGGAGAGGATGTTTCCACTAGTGGGAGAGACTGGAAGTCGAGGGCACAACCTCAGAGTGAAAGGACGCTACTTTAAAACTGAGATAAGGAGGAATTTCTTCAGCCAGAGGGTAGTAAATCTGTGGAAGTCAATTCCAGAGAGGGCTGTGGAGGCCAGGTTTAAGACAGACACAGATAAGTTCTTGATCAATAAGGGTATCAAGGGTTACGGGGAGAAGGCAGGAGAATGGGGATTAGAATCATATAGCCATGATTGAATGGCGGAGCAGACTCAATGGGCCTAATGGCCTAATTCTGCTCCTATATCTTATGGTCTAAATAGAAAGCAGATGGGAATTGTGGGGAGCTTGTGTGGCCCAGGACATGGCCCCAATAGTTGGTGTAATGAAGTTTATTTATTAAACCTTTTTCTTTGATTTACTTTGTGAAGTTAGTTCTTTTATTGCTTGCAACCGCTGTATGCTTACTGTCTGATAAACAACTACCTGGTTCACTAATGTCCTTTAGGGAAGGATATCTGCCGTCCTTACCTGGCCTGGCCTACATGTGACTCCGGACTCACAGCAATGTGGTTGACATTTAAATGGCCTCAGGGATGGGCAATAAATGCTGACTCAGCCAGCGATGCTCACATGAACAAATAAAAAACAATAACATTGTTTTCCACCAGTTTTTTTTAAATTCCACTTGATCTCAGCCTCATAGAGCTCAAAACGAGAATTCTCCTTCTTTCTCATCTGAGTTGATCCTGAAGAAAATCTTCATGATTTTCTATTAAAGCAATACCTCCTGGCCAAATATAAGCTGAGTATTTCCCTTTACAGTCAATCTCTGCTCCCTGGGAGTGTGGCTTTTCATTGCTTAGTGTTTAGATTGGAGCTTCAAATGAGAGGGAATATTGTGCTACCATTTAATGTCCAAGTTTATTAATATACCAATCCACAATGGCACTGGAGTTCTGATGAGGAATAAGCATTTTTACTGCATTAGCAAAAAGCTGAACAAAGTCACGTGTAACTTGTTAAATATTGCCAGATGAAATCTCACACCGCAATTAGAAAAATTGCTGCTGATTTAAATTTTATTAAATCCATTGCCATTTTGTCATTCCTTCCATGCCAAACGGATTCTACTTTCACAAAAAAGGGGCAGCGCGGTAGCACAGTGGTTAGCACTACTGCCTCACAGCGCCAGGGACCCAGATTCGATTCCCGGCTTGGGTCACTGTCTGTGTGGAGTTTACACATTCTCCCTGTGTCTGCGTGGGTTTCCTCTGGGTGCTCCAGTTTCCTCCCACAGTCCAAAGGGTTAGATGGATTGGCCATGCTAAATTGCTCCTTAGTGTCAGAGGGACTAGCTCGGGTAAATGCATGGAGTTATGGGGATAAGACCTGGGAGGGATTGTGGTCAGTGTAGGCTCGATGGGCCGAATGGCCTCCTTCTGCACAGTAGAATTCGATGATTCTATGTTTGGCTTTGCATTTATAATATCTAACATCTTTAGGTAAATTTAGAAAGTTAACATACATCAAAGTTCTGTCGCCCAGCAAGGGAGGAGGTACAATGTTCAATTCACATACTTATACAGCTGGAAGAGTTGTGATAAACAAGGTTTGTTCTTAGTGTACTTTATGGCAGTGGGGAAGGCAAAGAGGGAGGCCATGATGAGTCACACCAAACATATTTCCTGTCAAACTTAGCAAGTAGGCAATATACCAAGAACTGGTGTCGGAAATTATAAATGGGTGGGTGTTGCACTGCTCTACAACAGCTAAAAATTGGTCACGGAGGTGTGTGTTTCCATTCCATATCAGCTTGGAATTTGACGCATTCTGTTACCTCATGTGCTATGTTCAGTATGTTTCGCTTGACTTGGCTCTGAATTGCTGCTAATGTACAAGAAGCTTGGGTCAGTTATGGGAAGAGCCACTCTAATTAAACACAAGTTTAAGGTTTATTTATTAGTGTCACAAGTAGGCTTACGTCAACAGTGCAATGAAGTTACTGTGAAAATCCCCCTAGTTGCCACACTCCGGCGCCTGTTCGGGTACACTGAGGGAGAATTTAACATGACCAATGCACCTAACCAGCACGTCTTTCAGACTGTGGGTGGAAACCGGAGCACCCGGAGGAAACCCAGGCAGACCCGGGGAGAACATGCAGACTCCGCACAGACAGTGACCCAAGCCGGGAATTGAACCCGGGTCCCTGGCGCTGCGAGGCAGCAGCGCTAACCACTACGCACTGTGTCACTAACTTCAGGTATGAGTTTTAATTTTTCAGGCATTTGAAAGCAACAGTTGTTATTTATTTTTTGGCAGCTTTGCCCAATTGCAGTTGATTTATATTTGGGAAGATTCTGTAACTCCAGAGTTGGTGTTAACACAAAGGCCTTGATATTATGGTTGGGGATGGGTGCCCTAAACCTGAATCCTGGAGATATGGGGGCACTGCTGAACCGCCCATTCTAGAGAAGAGTCATATTCAATTTGAAACATTGTCCTAGATTTTCATCTTCGAGGCAATAGGGGGAGTCAGGAAAATTCCTGACTCACTCTGCCTGCTTAAAGATGGTGCCAAGCTGTGGCATTTGCATGTTCATTCACCCACTATATACTGTCTGGAAGTAATGAACCCTATAGTGACATAAGCATGTCTAACAAAAACATTAAAAACAGTCATTCGTTCATAAAAATAGTTTTTACTATTGTCCAATAAAACTGTTAATCATCTGTACACTTTAAAGTTTCAGTGGGAGAAACTGTGAGCACTTGAAACCTGTTCATCTTGTATGAAAAACATTGGCAGAAGAGATCAGAGAGTCAGATTTGTTGATCAAACAATGTTTTATCTGGGGTTCAGATGTTTCAGTACTCTAATGGATGTCTGAGTGAGGACTGCAGAGTGCAGGTTTTTGACACAAACCAGTCTTCACCATTAAAGGTACTCATGAAAATTGGATACCTCAGGAATGATGCCGGGAATCCTGGAATTGGGAACTCCTACCAATTTAAACATCTCCTGAGTCATCCTGATTCAGCGAAAATCTAGTCCATTAACTCTGTTTCCATTTCCACAGATACTGCCAGACATTTTGAATACATCCATCTACAGCTCCATTCATGGTAGTGGTGTGTCCATACCTCAACAGAATTTCTCTGGCCTTTTAACATCCATGATGTGGAGATGTTGGCGTTGGACTGGGGTAAGCACAATAAGACATTTCACAACAGCAGGTTAAAGTCCAACAGGTTTATATGGTAGAACAAGCCACAAGCTTTCAGAGCGCTGCTCCTTCATCAGGTGAGTGGGAGTTCTGTTCACAAACAGGGCATATAAAGACACAGACTCAATTTACAAAATAATGGTTGGAATGCGAGTCTTTACAGGTAATCAAGTCTTAAAGGTATAGACAATGTGAGTGGAGAGAGGGTTAAGTACAGGCTAAAGAGATGTGTATTGTCTCTAGCCAGGACAGTTAGTGAGATTTTGCAAGCCCAGGCAAGTCGTGGGGCTTCTAGATAGTGTGACATGAACCCAAGATCCCAGTTGAGGCCATCCTCATGTGTGCAGAACTTGGCGATCAGTTTCTGCTCAGCGATTCTGCGTTGTTATGTGTCGTGAAGGCCGCCTTGGAGAATGCTTACCCGAAGATCAGAGGCTGAATGCCTGTGACTGCTGAAGTACTCCCCAACAGGAAGAGAACACTCCTGCCTGGTGATTGTCGAGCGGTGTTCATTCATCCGTTGTCGTAGAGTCTGTATGGTTTCCCCAATGTACCATGCCTCGGAACATCCTTTCCTGCAGCGTATCAGGTCGACAACGTTGGCCGAGTTGCAAGTATATGTCCCTGTACCTGGTGTTTGGTGATCTCACGTGAGATGATGGCATCCGTGTCGATGATCTGGCACGTCTTGCAGGGGTTGCTGTGGCAGTGTTGTGTGGTGTCGTGGTCACTATTCTCCTGAAGGCTGGGTAGTTTGCTGCGGACAATGGTCTGTTTGAGGTTGTGCGGTTGTTTGAAGGCAAGAAGTGGGGGTGTGGGGATGGCCTTGGCGAGATGTTCATCTTCAGCAATGACATGTTGAAGGCTCCGGAGAAGATGTCGTAACTTCTCCGCTCCGGGGAAGTACTGGACGACGAAGGGTACTCTGTCCACTGTGTCCCGTGTTTGTCTTCTTCTGACTCTGGCTAGTACATCCCTTCCTTTGTTCTGTGTTGGGGCCTTCAGCTTTCTTAGCCTTTTTCTCTGGATTTTCCTCCCTGTACTCCACCAATTCTAACTCCATGAAACGTAAACCCCTGCTTTAAATTTTAAAATACCCATCCTTTTAATCAAACCTTTGGGCATCTCTCCAAGCATGCCAACAAGGCTTATGAAGCACCTTGGGGAAACAGCTTACATTAAGGACCCTAATTACAGGAAAGCACTTTATTTTCCTTTTCAAGAAAGGAATTTTTGCCATGCTTTGCTGACTCAAACCTTATTTGCATTTCAATTCTCGGTTTAGTTGTGACATTTAAGCATTCAGAAATCCAGTCTTTACTTAATTGATCAAATCCCGTTATCCATTGACAGCTGAACTATAATATGATTCAAAGGTAAAATGCAATTAGCAGCAATTACTTCAAATATATTTCTTATCTAGCTGCATGGCATTGAACAGAAAGGCGCTGAGTAAAACCACAGGCACTTGAGATGGAAATGCAGCACGTTGCATATTCACGACAGCACAAAGTAAATGTGCGACATTGGTTTTAAAAAATCGCAAATGTTTGAGAATTGGGTCCACAAAGCTGGCAATTATACACACAAAAAGAATCAAGCTGTAAAAATTCCAAAGAAAATGCCTCCAGCAAAATAACATCTGGAAATGATAGCAAACTCAGACAGAATTCCATCACAAAGCTTAGCCAGGGATAATTGCTAAACCCCGTCTATCAACAACATTAGACAATGCCTTGGGAGTCAGGCAGAATGATAAGTGCATTGCTCCAACTGTTCATTCTAATGATGCGTGAACCCCCAACTCAATTTGGACATGTTCCAAATCAATCAACAGTTCACATAAAGCTTGTTGGAAACCCATGTGCATTGCAATGCTGTTGCCTGGCAGACAGTTGGGAGAAAGATTGAATTGAGGACAACGTAAATTTCTCACCCCTTGAAGCCAAATTCGTAAAAAAAAATAATAGTGACAAGCGTAATACAGGAAATTGATCTGGGCTAAAATAGTTTGAGTCCAATTCAATTGAATTATGACGGCTGAGCAACTCCCAGCAGGTCCAGTCTTATGTGCTGCAGTATATAACACCTCGTTCAGCCTCAGTTACTTCGGTGTAAAGGTGACTGGCTTTTCTTCTTTTCCTTCAGGGTTTTCAGGTATGTTTCAGTGCATTCCACATTTGGCAGATGGAGCTGCGCGAGATCCTTTGCCGCCACAGGTTTGGATCTTTGCCATGATGGAGAGGGCTTTCCATTATGGCCAAAATCCAGGAAATGGTCGGAATTTATAAGCCTCATCCGCAAATCCAGTATTTCACATCTTCACGGGGGCAGGACTGGAGTCAATCCGGGATTCACACCTGTGTAATGTGTGCAGGTAGCTGCCCATTTAAATCACCGTCTGCCTCCACAGAAGCGTGGCTTTGGAAGGTCAGGAGTGTGAAACCCACAGTGTGTGTTTTCAAACAGGTAAGACGCAGCCTCTTGGTGGATGCATTTGGATAGCCAGGATATAAACGATCTGGAAGAAGGTGTAACTGGGGTGATCAGTAAGTTTGCGGATGACACAAAATTGGCAGGACTTGCAGATAGTGAGGAACATTGTCAGAAGCTACAGAAGGATATAGATAGGCTGGAAATTTGGGCAAAGAAATGGCAGATGGCGTTCAATCCTGATAAATGCGAAGTGATGCATTTTGGTAGAAATAATGTAGGGAGGGGCTATACGATAAATGGCAGAACCATAAAGGGTGTAAATACGCAGAGAGACCTGGGTGTGTAAGTCCACAGATCCTTGAAGGTGACGTCACAGGTGGAGAAGGTGGTGAAGAAGGCATATGGCATGCTTGCCTTTATAGGACGGGGCATAGAGTATAAAAGTTGGGGTCTGATGTTGCAGATGTATAGAACGTTGGTTCGGCCGCATTTGGAATACTGCATCCAGTTCTGGTCGCCACACTACCAGAAGGACGTGGAGGCTTTGGAGAGAGTACAGAGGAGGTTTACCAGGATGTTGCCTGGTATGGAGGGGCTTAGTTATGAGGAGAGATTGGGTAAACTGGGGTTGTTCTCCCTGGAAAGACGGAGGATGAGGGGAGACTTAATAGAGGTGTATAAAATTATGAAAGGCATAGATAGGGTGAACGGTGGGAAGCTTTTCCCCAGGTCGGTGGTGACGTTCACGAGGGGTCATAGGTTCAAGGTGAAGGGGGGAGGTTTAACACAGATATCAGAAGGACATATTTTACACAGAGGGTGGTGGGGGCCTGGAATGCGCTGCCAGGCAAGGTGGTGGAGGCGGACACACTGGGAACGTTTAAGACTTATTTAGATAGCCATATGAACGGAGTGGGAATGGAGGGATACAAAAGAATGGTCTAGTTTGGACCAGGGAGCGGCATGGGTTTGGAGGGCCGAAGGGCCTGTTCCTGTGCTGTATTGTTCTTTGTTCTTTGATATCCCTTTGGAGCAGCACTCTGGGACACCATTGGGAAAGATAAGTGAACTCTTTACATGCAAATGCAGGGGAACTGTCAAGCTGTTAAAGGGCTGTCTCGATGTCCAGTCCAACCATCAAGAAACAGTCAAAAAGCTGTCCAGATGTCCAGAATTGTTAAGCGCTTTCCAGCTGCCAAGGAACTGTTTAGGTTGTCAAAGAACTATCCAGCTGTCAAGGAGCTGTCCAAGAATACTGGTTAAGTTGACATGGAGGGGTCAGAGCAAAGAGCGTTGGTAGAGGGCATGGTTTGACACTATTGGCAGAGGGGTGGAGGACAATGCAGGATTGGTAGAAGGACATTAAATTGGCATAGGGAGTATGGGGCAATGGGGTATTGGTAGAAGAGCAAGGGGTGGCAAGGGGATGTGAGGGGGCATGGAGGATGGGTGTGGAGCATAGGTTGAAATAAGGATGCCAGAGGCCATTGTGGGTGGGTTTAGAGCATGAGTTGACATGAAAAGGATGTAAGGAGGGGGGTGAGGGGGGGGGGGGGGGGGGGGTGAGAGCTGGAGGGATTTTTTTGTTTTATTATTTATTTAAATATAATGCTGGAGCACAGAGGCAAGCCCTGCACCCAACGTGGCTCCACACCTGGCAGCCTCCACATTCATTCTGGGGTTGCCCGACTGACTCCTATTCCAACCCATCCCAATCCCGACCAAATATCCGAGCTGTGTGCAGTCATTTTTAAACGCCAGGTTTGCTGAGCGGGAACTTCTCCCAACTCTGCAAACCCTGGCCTAGGGATGGATATCTGGAAACTGGAATGCTTGCAATGAATGTGACAACTCGATCCACTATGTCAAGGTCTCAGCTTCCTGATGTCACCATGGCAGCTGGTGGAATTTAACTTCAAGCGATAAGATCTCGAATTGAAAGCTGGGCTCCTGGTGGTGTTAAGAGCCAGGTCAGAAAGTCCAAGTTAGCCCAGACCCTAAGTTTTACATCTGATTTTGGCATTGATGAGAATAAGGTGTTTCACTCCAGGTATGATTCAAGTGACATACTCGGAAACTTTTATCAAACAATGTTTATTTAAGAACACAGTTAGAATATAACAAAAAAGATCGTATAGCTTTACCAATTATAAAACTTAAACGTACCACAGTATAACTCCTAACAGCTAGTTATCTCTGTTGTTCCAAGTTAAAACTCCATCCCACAGACATACACCCTCTTCAGACTTAGCACAAAAACAAGTATGCTCGTGTGATGCTGGATTTTCAGCTTTGTAATAGCTATGGAAAGAAATCCAGACTGGCATTTTTCAGAGAAGGATATATCTTCAAAACAGCCAAACTCTGGGTCAACTTTATCTCTGGTGTCTTCCAGTCTTCAGACTCCAGAGAGGGAAAAAAACACTGATGTTTCTCTCAACTTCAAGTAGTTTCTGAAAGCAAAACTAAAACTGAAATGCTCTGTGAAAAATGGCTGTTCCTAGCCACATGACCTGACTTGCCAATCACCCCTAATCAAGCTTTACTCTGACACGCCAGGGGAACACTAAAAAAACAGAACACTGCGTTAATTCAGCTTAAAACCAACATGTCAATGATACTGCTTAATAAAGGGCACCGGTTACAGACAACACGTTGCCAACAAAATCTTAGGCACTTGCTAAAACATCCTGCAGAGAAACTACTAAAGGTTGTGAATATAGCCCAGTCCATCACGCAAACCAGCCTCCCATTCATTGGTGGGAATTTTCCCATCCCCGTCATTCAAGTGAATCGTAGGGGGTGGGGGGGTGGGGGGGGGTGGTGGGGGGGTGGTGGGGGAGGGGGGGGGGGCAGTGGGGGGGGGGCGGTGGACCATGGAAAGGCCCATTGACCTCGGGCAGGATTTTCCAGATTAAAATACATTTCTTAAAGGCATAGAATCTTGTTCACTAATGTTACCAAGTCTGTGACTCCAGACCGACAGCAATGTAATTGACTCTTAGCTGCCCTCTGAAATTGATTTGATTTGATTTAGTGAAAAGTATTGTTCTTCGGCGCTAAACAGACAAAGCATACAGTTCATAGAGGATGGACGGAGAGGGTGCAGAATGTAGTGTTACAGTCATAGCTAGGGTATCGAGAAAGATCAACTTAATGTGAGGGAGGTCCATTCAAAAGTCTGATGGCAGCCGGGAAAAAAATGTTCTTCAGTCGGTTGGTACATGACCTCAGACTTTTGTATCTTTTTCCCGATGGAAGAAGTTGGAGGAGGGTATGTCTGGGGTGCATGAGGTACATGATTATGCTGGCTGCTTTTCGGAGGCAGCGGGAAGTGTAGACAGAGTCAATGGTCGGGATTTTCCCCGGCCGCGCTCACACCAAAACTGGAAAATCCCACCCAAGCTCAACGGACCTTTCCATGGTCCGCGCCTTGCCTGCTACGATTCACTTGAATGGCGGAGATGGGAAAATTCCCACCTATGAATGGGAGGCTGGTTTGTGTGATGGACTGGGCTACGTTCACAACCCTTTGTAGTTTCTTGCAGTCTTGGTCAGAGCAGGAGCCATACATCCAGAAATGGTGATTTCCATGGTGCATCTATAAAAGTTGGTGAGACTCATACTGGACATGCCAAATTTCCTTTGCCTTCTGAGAAAGCAGAGGCATTGGTGGGCTTTCCTAACTATAGCATCGGCATGGGGGACGAGGACAGGTTGTTCGTGATCTGGACATCTAGAAACCTGAAGCTCTCAACCATTTCCACTTCATCCCCATTGATGTAGACAGGGGCATGTTCTCCACTATGCTCCCTGAACTTGATGACTATCTCCTTCATTTTACTGACATTGAGAATGTACTCATTCTCATCATTGTTTGGGATCCGACTCACTACGGTGGTGTCATCAGCAAACTTGAAATTTGAATTGGAGGGGAATTTGGCCACACAGTCATAGGTGTATAAGGAGTATAGTAGGGGGCTGAGGACACAGCCTTGTGGGGCACCGGTGTTGAGGATGATCATGGAGGAGGTGTTGTTGCCTATCCTTACTGATTGTGGTCTGTGTGTTAGGAAGTCTAGGATCCAGTCGCAGAGGGAGGAGCCGAGCCTCAGGCCATGGCGTTTGGAGGTGGGTTTTGTAGGAATAATGGTGTTGAAAGCTGAGCTGTAGTCAATAAATTGGAGTCTGACATAGATATCTTTGTTATCCAGGTGTTCCAGGGTTGAGTGTAGGGCCAGGGAGATGACTCCGGCTGTGGACCTGTTGCATCGATAAGGCGAACTGTAGTGGATCCAGGCAACCTGGGAGGGTGGAATTGATCTGTGCCATGGCTAACCTTTGGAATTACTTCATTTTGATGGATGTCAGAGCCACCGGGCGATAGTCGTTAAGACACGCTTCCTTGCTTTTCTTTGGTACAGGGATGATGGTCATCTTCTTGAAGCAGATGGGGACCACAGATTGGTATAAAAAGAGGTTAAAGATGTGTGTGAATACCCCTGCCAGCTGGTCCACGCAGGATCTGAATGCTCATCTGGGTACCCCATCCGGGCCAGTTGCTTTCAAGAAGGCTGATCTGACATCGGCAATGGTGACCTCGGATATTGGTTCGACCGAGGTTTCTGGGGTGGAGGGCATGCTCTTGCTGACCTCTTGCTGAAAACGGGCAGAGAATGCATTGAGCTCATCGGGGAGGAGGGCTTTGGTGCCGGCGATTTTACATGTCTTCACCTTCTAGCCCGTTATGTCTTGCAGACCTTGCCATAGTCTGTGGGAGTCTGTGTGGAAGGATGTTATTAAACTGGAAAGGCTGCAAAAAGATGTACAAGGATATTAACAGGACTGGAAGATTTGAATTATAAGGAAAGTCTGAATAGGCTGGGACCTTTTTCGCTGGAGTGTAGGAGGATTAGAGGTGACCTTATAGAGGTTTATAAAATTATGAGGGGCGTAGATAAGGTGAATAGGCAAGGTCATTTTCCCAGGGTAGGAGAGTCCAAAACCAGAGGGTGTAAGTTTCAGGTGAGAAGGGAAAGATTTAAAAGGGTCCTGAGGGGCAACTTTTTCTGCACAGAGGGAGGAATGAGCTGCCAGAGGAGATGGTAGAGGCGGGTACAATTACAACAGTTAAAATACACTTGGACAGGTGCATGGATAGGGACGATTTAGAGGGATATGGGCCAAACGCAGGCAAATGGGACTGTTCAGTTTAGGAAAGCTGGTCGGCATGGACGAGTTGGGCCGAAGGGCCTGTTTCCATGCTGTATAACTCTATGACTCTCGATGAAACAAGAGCCCTTTTCTTCAAGATGACTTGAATCACTAAAAGCAGAACTAATACTATGATATTGTGATACTATTAATTATGTCCGTCATTCTGATAAGGATTTGGATTCCGTCAGTTTATAATTAAGTATTAATTTCCTTTCCTGTAATCACTAATAGCAAACCTCACTGGAGTCTGGTAGATAAAGGCAAATAAGACAAGACTAGTAATGCATCTCTCTGTGTCACTTAGACCTTGACACAACTGACAGCTAAGACTTCAAAAGTGTCATGCTGTGCCCATGAAAGACTAGTTCTAATCAATATTCCAATTATTTTATATGGGACAGTTTGATATAAGATAAGAACTGTATGTAAAATCTGAGGCACAAAAATAAATTCAGGCCCAGTTTTCTTATTAACCACTTGAAAGACTGTTTGGCTCGAACATCTTTCGTTCTGGTCACAAATTTAACACATTAATGGGGGTTTTCACTCCCGAATGGAAAGCAGGGACAGGTTTCATAGCTTCCGGCTGGAAGTTTCCATGGAGGTCTCATTGGTTTTAATGATGGCTGACCAGATGCCTACACATAATAGGCGTAAAGAGGCAGCTAGTAGACTGGCACCCTGCAAAGCTTACGCTTGTCGACACGTTGGTAAGTTGTGGAGGGTGCACGTTGGGAGGATTTCTGGAGGATTTTCCAATTGAATAGAGGGCACTTGAGAAGCATGTGCTAAAAATGTCCAAGAGGAGCATTCATACTCTTCCTGACTCCACAATTTCATGTTTTGTGCTTGTGCACTTTCTTCTACTCTTGCAGATTTACTGGTCAGAACATTCATGATAGATACTCCTATCAGTGGGGCATTGAGATTATCTCCTGGTCCTAGCTGAGCTATAGGGTCCTTTTGCTCATATATTTTGGAGAGGTTTGCCTCAGTCATGTGGGTCACCTTAACCGTCCCACATTAAAACAGCTGCACGGAGGTGCCAGAGAGCAAAAAGTGACATAAACTGGAAGAACAGCATCGCATCTTCCAGGTAGGCACTTTACAACCTTCCGGACTGAACATTGAGTTCAACAACTTCAGAGCATGAATTCTCTCCTCCAACCCGCACCCCCCCCCCCCCCCCCACCTCTCCATCTCCAGTTATTATATTTCATTTCTTCATTTCATCTTAATCATCCATTTTAATTACTTTATATTCTCATTTTTCCACTCCTAAAACCTCCCGTTCCATCTTGTTCCACCTCCCCCCCCTCCTTCACCCCACTAGGGCCAACTACCGCATCCCTACACTCCTTATTCTGCCATTTACACATTCCGATCTCTTAATGGACGCTCTTAGCACCAGTCTCAGCCTTTATCTTCACCATTTACATTCCTTTGTTTTCTTGTCTATGCCATTTCTATGAACTACAGCCCCCCCATCCCATCCACCTCCCTCACGCTCACAGGTATGAGCCTGTCCGATTTTCCTTGTCATCAGCTCTGACGAAGGGCCACCCTGACTCGAAATGTTGGCTCGTTTCTCTCGCCACAGATGCTGCCAGACCTGCTGAAACTTTCCAGCATTTTTGTTTCGGTTTCAGATTCAAGCATCAAGCAGTATTTTTGCCTTTAGCACAAAATTTCAGTTTATTTATTAGTGTCACAAGTCAGCTTGCATTCACATTACAATGAAGTTACTGTAAAAATCCCCCAATCGCCACACTCCGGTGCCTATTCGTGTGCACTGAGGAAGAATTTACCGCGGCCAATGCATCTAACCAGCATGTCCTTCGGATTGTGGGAGAAAACCCACACAGACACAGGGAGAATGTGCAGACTCTGCACAGACAATGACCCAAGGTGGAGATTGAACCCAGGTCCCTGGTACTATAAGGCTATATAGGTGTTAACCACTGTCCAGCTTTCACTACCAGTGTTCTGATGGGTGGAAGGAGTTGCTGTGATTTGTATTTAACACTTTTAAGTACTGTGGCTTAATTTGGGTTCTCAGTTTCCTCGTATATTAGATCTAATGTATTAGATCTCTTTTATGCCAGAAGTTGGATTTAACAGCCGTATGAAATTAGGGCCCCATTAAACTGCAAATTGCAAGCTAACGAAATATAGTTAACAGCAGAAATTTACTGACTGCAGGTGTTAATTAAATGTGAACTCTGAAAAATAAATGACTGATCTTTTCAGTGTTCTAAAATACAAAATCTGTGTTGGTTAATTTGCTTTTTCTTCCATTTGGAATTGGCACTGATTCCCTCCTTAGGACTAAATTTTAGCTTGCAGTCTGTTGCTGTTCTAGTTAAGTTGATTAAAGTTGCTGTAATGCTATAACTTTTGTGAAGCAATTTTCACTTTGGAAGTAATGCAGGAGCTCTGGAGTCAAAGGCATGATATAACTCTTGGACGTGGTAATGTTTGATGCTTTCGTGAAGTGTCAGTTGGATCTTGCAGGCAGTTAATAACCTCAAGATGAGCTTTATCTGAATGTATTGAGAGCGTTTACAGTCAGAAGTCTCACAACACCAAGTTAAAATCCAACTGGTTTATTTGGAATCACGAGCTTTCGGAGCGCTGCTCCTTAATCAGGTGAGTCAGCGCTCCAAAAGCTTGTGATTCCAAATAAACCTTTTGGGACTTTAACCTGGCGTTGTGAGACTTCTTATTGTGCCCACCCCAGTCCAATGCCGGCATCTCCACATATTGAGAGTGTGCTCTTTAATTCTAGTTTAATTCTAGTTGCCTTGTTTCACTGGTGGGTTGTCACATGCAGTGGGCGAGCTTCTGGAAAATCTACTGCTGATTTCCGGCAATTTTCCTTACAGGCTGGAAAATGATGGGTAATCTGGAAAGCTGATCACTGCTCGTAACCGCAGCTTCAGAAAATTCAACTTCATATATAAGCACCAGCCGGGATTTAAAGTTTTTAAAGTTTATTTATTAGTCACAAGTAAGGCTTACATTAACACTGCAATTAAGTTACTGTGAAATTCCCCTAGTCACCACATTCCGGCACCTGTTTGAGTCAATGCACCTAACCAGCACGTCTTTCGGACAGGGTGGGAGGAAACCGGAGCACCCGGAGGAAACCCACGCAGGCACGGGGAGAACGTGCAAACTCCCCCCAAGCCAGGAATCAAACCTGGGTCCCTGGCACTGTGAGGCAGCAGTGCTAACCACTGTGCCACTGTGCCGTGCACACGCACACATGCACACACACCCTTGGAAATCGGACATATTGGTTCATATCCAAGCCGAATCAAACGTTTAACCGTAGTGGACAGACTATGATCTGTACTCTGTTCAAATCTCAAATGGGTAGCCCAGTGTAAGTGTCCAGAATCCAGAACTATTTTTTTGAGTTACAAGTGGTGAGCAAGTCTGCGTTTATATTATCATAATGTACTTAGCAGAGCAAAACTAATTCCTACAAGTTAATAGCTGGATGTTGAAAGTGATTATAACCTGCAACTACTCTCATTCTGTGAATGAAATTGACAGCTTACTAATCTGACCAAAGATGTTTCAACTTGAATGTAACTCCCACTTAGTGTCTGAGATGAGTGGATGTAATACAGTGCATTATAGTTGATGAATTATTGCAATTAATGTTTTGTCTCCTGAAAGTTTTATCTTAGTGCATTATTTTAAAGAGAGGAAGTGAATGGCTCTTCGATGACTGCCTAATAGCAACTGGCAGAACTTGGGTTCAGGCAATAAAATATTGAAAATTTCACAACATATGCTGATGTGATCTAACTCAAAAGCTCCAACAGCCCATTTTAGAGTTAGCACTTTTGCCTCTGAGGCAGAAGGTGATGGGTTCAAGTGCTAATTCAGAACTTGTGCCAATATTCTAAGAACATGTGCAAATAATCTAAGCTGGCTACTGTAATATTGATTTGATTTATTATTGTTACATGTATTGGGATACCGTGCAAAGAATTGTTTCTTGCGTGTCATACAGACAAAGCATACCATTCATAGAGTACATAGGGGAGAAGGAAAGGAGAGGGTGCAGGATGTAATGTTACAGTCATAGCTAGGGTGTAGAGGACGATCAGTTTAATATAAGGTAGGCCCATTCAAAAGTCTGATGGCAGCGGGGGAGAAGCTGTTCTTGATTTGGTTGGTACGTGATCTCAGACTTTTGTATCTTTCCCCCGATGGAAGAAGAGAATGTCCGGGATAAGTGGGGTCCTTGATTATGTTGGCTGCTTTTCCGAGGCAGCAGGAAGTGTAAGACAGAGTCAATGGATGGGCGGCTGGTTTGAGTGATGGACTGGGCTTCGTTGACAACCTTTTTGTAGTTTCTTGTGGTCTTGGTCAGAGCAGAAGCCATACCAAGCTGTGGTAAATCTGGAAAGGATGCTTTCTATGGTGCATCAGTAAAAATTGGTGAGAGTCGTAGTGGACATGCTGAATTTCCTTCGCCTTCTGAGAAAGGAGAGGCATTGGTGAGCTTCCTTAATGTCGGCATGGAGGGACCAGGATGGATTGTTGGTGATCTGGACACCTCGAAACCTGAAGCTCTCGACCATTTCAACTTCATCATCATTGATGTAGACAGGAGCATGTCCTCCACTACACTTCCTGAACTTGAAGCCTTCGAGCGGATGCTGTATTGTTGAAGCTGCTTTCTTTTGGAGGAGATGTTAAACTCAGGTCTTCTTCGGCATGAGATTAGCATAGAGTGTGAAAAATCTGAAGCTCAGTTTGCTGAAATGTTACAGAGAAAAATAATGTTTGAAAACTGAATCGCTGAGGGACCTCTGACAAGTAAATGAAACTCTGGAGATTTAAGTTACCTAACTTGGAATCATAGAAATTGGTTAGGGAAACACTGTTTAAGTCTGCAGAGATGTGGTTCTTTTCTGTTCATTGGTACAAAGGTGGAGAGAAGTCTGACCTCTGAAGTTCACCTGGAAGAGACATCTAAAAAATATAAAAGCAAGGACTAGCTCTGTTTGAAATCTTACAACCACAAAATGTGTTACCAATAAGTACAAAATTGTGGAACAGTGGCACAGTGGTTAGTACTGATGCCTCACAGCGCCAGGGACCTGGGTTCGATTCCCAGCTTGGATCATTGTCTGTGCGGAGTCTGCACGTTCTCCCCATGTCTGCGTTGGTTTCCTCCAGGTGCTCCCGTTTCCTCTCACAGTCCGAAAGATGTACTGATTAGATGCATTGGCCATGCTAAATTCTCCCTCAGTGTACCTGAACAGGCACTGGAGTGTGGTGAGTAGGGAATTTTTACAGTGGCTTCATTGCAGTGTGAAATTGGGCACGAATAAATAAATTTAAAAATCCACCAAACACTGCAGGGATTCGAACCTATTGGACTGGAAACTTTACTTACTCCAGCGAGGCTGCCAGACCATGCGTTTTTTGGATGGCACGGTGGAACAATGATTAGCACTGCTGCCTCACAGCGCCAGGGATCCGGGTTTGATTCCCGGCTTGGGTGACTGACTAGGAGTTTGCACATTCTCCCCGTGTCTGCGTGGGTTTCCTCCGGGTGTCCCAGTTTCCTCCCACACTTCAAAGATGTGCGAAATAGGTTGATTGGCCATACAAAATTGCCCCTCAGTGTCAGGGGGAGTAGCAGGGTAAATATGTGGGGTTATGGGGATGGGGCTTGGGTGGGATTGTTGTTGGTGCAGGCTTGATGGGCCAAATGGCCTCCTTCTGCACTATAGAGATTCTATGATTCAAAGAATGATAAGTTTTGGAATATTCAGCTGTTGAATACCGCACACCCATGAGGTGGGGATCGGGGGAGCAACTCACTTACCAAAAGCTGTGCAGCTCAATGTGGCAATATGAATCAGAACCGCAACACAACAATTCTCTCTTCAGTGGTTGTTCACTGTCATAGAATCCCTTCAGTGCAGAATGTGGCCATTCAGCCCATTGAGTCTGCACCAACCACAATCTCACTCAGGCCCTATTCCCATAATCACACATATTCACCCTGCTAATCCCCCAACACTAAGGGACAATTTAGCATGGCCAATCAACCTAACCCACACATGTTTGGAATGTGGGAGGAAACTGGAGCACCCAGAGGGACCCACGCAGACATGGGGAGAATGTGCAAACTCCACACAGACAGTGACCCGAGGCCGGAATTGAACCCGGGTCCCTGCCGCTGTGAGGCAAGAGTGCTAACCACCATAGCACATATTCTCCTGGTTAAAATTCAGAGATGATGTGGAGATGCCGGCGTTGGACTGGGGTATGCACAGTAAGAAGTCTCACAACAGCAGGTTAAAGTCCAACAGGTTTATTTGGTGGCACAAGTCACAAGCTTTCGGAGCGCTGCCCTTTCATCAGGTGAGTGGGATTTCAGTTCACAAACAGGGCATATAAAGACACAAACTCAATTTACAAAATAATAGTTGGAATATGAGTCTTTACAGGTAATCAAGTCTTAAAGGTACAGACAATGTGAGTGGAGAGAGGGTTAAGCACAGGTTAAAGAGATGTGTATTGTCTCCAGCCAGGACAGTTAGTGAGATTTTGCAAGCCCAGGTAAGTCGTGGGGGTTACAGATAGTGTGACATGAACCCAAGATCCTGGTTGAGGCCGTCCTCATGTGTGCAGAACTTGGCTATCAGTCTCTGCTCAGTGACTCTGCGTTGTCGTGTGGCGTGAAGGTCGCTTTTGAGAACGCTTAACCAAAGATCAGAGGCCGAATGCCCATGACCGCTGAAGTGTTCCCCAACAGGAAGAGAACACTCTTGCCTGGTGATTGTCGAGCGATGTTCATTCATCCGTTGTCGTAGTGTCTGCATGGTCTCCCCAATGTACCATGCCTTGGGACATCCTTTCCTGCAGCGTATCAGGTGGACAACATTGGCCGAGTTGCAAGCGTATGTACCATGTACCTGGTGGATGGTGTTCTCATGTGAGATCATGGCATCCCTGTTGATGATCCAGCACGTCTTGCAGAGGTTGCTGTGGCAGGGTTGTGTGGTGTCGTGGTCACTGTTCTCCTGAAGGTGGGGTAGTTTGCTGCGGACATTGGTCGGTTTGAGGTTGTGCAGTTGTTTGAAGGCAAGAAGTGGGGGTGTGGGGATGGCCTTGGCGAGATGTTCGTCTTCATCGATGACATGTTGAAGGCTCGGGGAGAAGATGTCGTAGCTTCTCCGCTCCAGGGAAGTACTGGACAACGAAGGGTACTCTGTCCACCGTGTCCCATGTTTGTCTTCTGAGGAGGTCGGTGCGGTTTTTCGCTGTGGCGCGTTGGAACCGTCGGTTGATGAGTCGAGCGCCATATCCTGTTCTTATGAGGGCATCTTTCAGCATCTGGAGGTGTCTGTTGCGATCCTCCTCATCTGAGCAGATACTGTCTACATGGAGGGCTTGTCCATAGGGGATGGCTTCTTTAACGTCTTTAGGATGGAAGCTGGAGAAGTGGAGCATCATGAGATTATCCGTGGGCTTGCGGTACAGTGAAATGCTGAGGTGACCGTCCTTAATGGAGATGCCTGTGTCCAAGAATGCAACTGATTCCGGAGAGTAGTCCATGGTGAGTCTGATGGAGGGATGGAACTTGTTGATGTCATCATATAGTTGTTTCAGTGATTGTTCACCATGAGTCCAAAGGAAGAAAATGTCATCGATGTATCTAGTATATAACATCGGTTGAAGGTCCTGTGCGGTGAAGAGGTCTTGTTCGAACCTGTGCATTAAGATGTTGGCATATTGAGGTGCGAATTTGGTCCCCATGGCTATTCCGTATGTCTGGATGAAGAACTGGTTGTTGAAGGTGAAGACATTGTGGTCCAGGATGAAGCGGATGAGTTGTAAAATTGCATCTGGAGTTTGGCAGTTGTCGGTGTTGAGTACTGAGGCAGTTGCAGCAATGCCGTCGTCGTGGGGGATGCTGGTGTAGAGTGCTGAGACATCCATTGTGACGAGGAGTGCTCCTGGTTCAACTGCTCCATTGGTGCTGAGTTTCTGTAGGAAGTTCGTAGTGTCGCGACAAAAGCTGGGGGTTCTGTGTACAATGGGTTTCAGGATGCCCTCAACGTAGTCGGAGAGGTTCTCGCACAGGACCTTCAACCGATGCTATAGACATGTTGAAGGCTCCGGAGAAGATGTCATAGCTACTCCGCTCCAGGGAAGTACTGGACGACGAAGGGTACTCTGTGAAGGATACATCGATGACATTTTCTTCCTTTGGACTCATGGTGAACAATCACTGAAACAACTCTATGATGACATCAACAAGTTCCATCCCACCATCAGACTCACCATGGACTACTCTCCGGAATCGGTTGCATTCTTGGACACACGCATCTCCATCAAGGATGGTCACCTCAGCACTTCACTGTACCACAAGACCACGGAAAACCTCACGATGCTCCACTTCTCCAGCTTCCACCCGAAACACGTTAAAGAAGCCATCCCCTACAGACAAGCCCTCCGTATACACAGGATCTGCTCAGATGAGGAGGATCGCAACAGACACCTCCAGACGCTGAAAGATGCCCTCATAAGAGCAGGATATGGCGCTCGACTCATCGATCGACAGTTCCGACGCGCCGCCGCGAAAAACCGCTCAGAAGACAAACACGGGACACGGTGGACAGAGTACCCTTCATCGTCCAGTACTTCTCCGGTGCGGAGAGGCTACGACATCTTCTCCGGAGCCTTCAACATGCCATCGATGAAGACGAACATCTCGCCAAAGCCATCCCCACACCCCCACTTCTTGCCTTCAAACAACCGCACAACCTCAAACAGACCACTGTCTGCAGCAAACTACCCAGCCTTCAGGAGAACCGTGACCACGACACCACACAACCCTGCCACAGCAACCTCTGCAAGACATGCCGGATCATTGACATGGATGCCATCACCTCACGTGAGAACATCATCCACCAGGTACACGATACATACACTTGCAACTCGGTCAATGTTGTCTATCTGATACGCTGCAGGAAAGGATGTCCCGAGGCATGGTACATTGGGGAGACCATGCAGATGCTATGACAATGGATGAATGAACACCGCTCGACAATCACCAGGCAAGAGTATTCTCTTCCTGTTGGGGAATACTTCAGCAGTCATGGGCATTCGGCCTCTGATCTTCGGGTAAGTGTTCTCCAAGGCGGCCTTCACGCCACACGACAACACAGAGTTGCTGAGCAGAGACTGATAGCCAAGTTCCGCACACATGAGGACGGCCTCAACTGGGATCTTGGGTTCACGTCTCACTATCTGTAACCCCCACGACTTACCTGGGCTTGCAAAATCTCACTAACTGTCCTGTCTGGAGACAATACTCATGTCTTTAACCTGTGCTTCACCCTCTCTCCACTCACATTGTCTGTACCTTTAAGACTTGATTACCTGTAAAGACTCGCATTCCAACCATTATTTTGTAAATTGAGTCTGTGTCTTTATATGCCCTGTTTGTGAACAGAACTCCCACTCACCTGATGAAGGGGCAAGGCTTTGATATCTTGTGGCTTGTGCCACCAAATAAACCTGTTGGGCTTTAACCTGGTGTTGTGAGACTTCTTACTAAAATTCAGAGAGACAGACATGCAATTTGTGAACACAATGACTCGATGGCCAACTGTAAAATTACCAATTCCCAATGATTGCAAGCATTTTTGCAATTTGAATAAAGCTCTTAAAGTATCCTAATTTAATGCTGAGACACAGTGGAAAGAGTTCAGGAATGGTGTTAATGTCGCTGACAAAAACAGATTGCTGATGTCCATATTGAACCACATCAGATTGATGCATTTTGATTTGATTTGATTTATTATTGTCACATGTATTGGGATACAGTTAAAAGCATTATTTCTTGCATGCTATACAGACAAAGCATACTGTTCATAGAGTGCATAGAATCATCGAATCCCTACTGTGCAGAAGGAGGCCATTCGGCTCACTGATTCTGCACTGACCACAATCCCACACAGGCCCTATCCCCATAGCCCCATGCATTTATCCGAGCTAGTCCCCCTAACACTAAGGGGCAATTTAGCATTGCCAATCCACCTAACCCGCACATCTTTGTACTGTGGGAGGAAACTGGAACACTTGGAATAACCCCACACAGATAGGGGGAGAACGTGCAAACTCCACACAGACACAGACCCATGCCGGGAATCGAACACAGGTCCCTGGCATTGTGAGGCAGCAGTGCTCACCACTGTGCCACCGTGCCGTCCCACATAGGGGAGAAGGAAAAAAGAGGGTGCAGAATATATTATACAATCATAGCTAGGTTGTATAGATAGATCAGCTTAATATGAGGTAGGTCCATTCAAAAGTCTGATGGCAGCTGGGAAGAAGCTGTTCTTGAGTTGGTTGGTACGTGTCCTCAGACTTTGCATGGCATACCTTAGGTGTTGTTAAATTGAGAGATGGCTGGATACCAGTAACAGACTGTTCCATATTTTTTATTAAAAATCAGCACTTAATGTCCAAAAATGCAAGAATTGATATCCCAAATGTTCTTGGCAGCAGCTCAGAATTACACATAGCTATTTTTCAATGTTTATCAACCGTGAATCAATCTGTACATGAATATTTGAAATCTGCTAGCCTCCTCTCATCATGTGGTTAATAATATTAATATGGACAATGCCATTTGAACAGAAGGTAATAGAACCTTCATAAATAATTATCAACAGCATCGTCGAGAGCTGTGCCACTTTATTGGGTCGAATCACCAGTCACACAAGCAGGAAGGAAGACCTCCGCATTACCATGTTTACAAGAGAAATCCTCCATTTTGGATTAATTAGAATTTGAGTCCGACAGCAAGGAAGTTATAGTCTACGAAAAGCTAAGTGCAGCGGAGATTTCAAAAGTCCCTGACAGGAACAATATCAAAGCAAATATGAAAGCAGTTGGATGTAAAAATCCCCTGGCACTATTTCTAAGAGGAACAGGGATGTTATTGCTGGAATCCAAGTCAAAATGTATCCCTCAATCATCATCACGAAAAACAGACCCTCTGCCCATTATCATATTGCTGTTTGTGGGAGTTCGCTGTGTGCAAAATGGCTGCTGCCTTTCCTACCATGCCACAGCGACTACACTTCAAATGTACCTGATTGGCTGTAAAGTGCTTTGCGATGTCTGGCGGTCGTGAAAGATGCAGGTCTTCCTTTTCTTTTCAAAACCAACCTCAATGCCAATGACAAAACCCATCAAGATACCGTGAGAGAAAAGGATGAAAAATAGAAGCCGTTTGGCAACAAAATCAAGGTATTCACAAAGCTAAAGAGGGCCATTACATCTGAAACGCTGAACCAAGACTGGGCTCACCTTGGGATTTCCTTAATTCATTCATTCATGGGGCGTAGGCGTCGCTGGATGAACCAGCATTTATTTCCCATTCCAGGGGGCATTTAGGAGTCAACCACATTGCTGTGGTTCTGGAGTTGCATGTAGGCCAGACCAGATAAGGACAACAGATTTCCTTCCCTAAAGGACATTAGTGAATCAAATGGGTTTTTAATGACAATCAACAATGGTTTCATGGTCATCATTAGACTTTTAATTCCAGATTTTTCTTGAATTTTTTCTCTGGAGCGTAGAAGACTGAACGGCGATCTTATACAAGTCTATAAAATAATGAGGGGCATAGATCAGCGAGAAAGTCAATATCTTTTCCCAAAGGTAAGGGGAGTCTAAAACTAGAGGGCATAGATTTAAGGTGAGAGGGGAGAGATACAAAAGTGTCCAGAGGGGCAATTTTTTCACACAGATGGTGGTGAGTATCTGGAACAAGCTGCCAACATAAGAACATAAGAACTAGGAGCAGGAGTAAGCTATTTGGCCCCTCGAGCCTGCTCCGCCATTCAATAAGGTCATGGCTGATCTTTTTGTGGACTCAGCTCCACTTACCCGGCCGCTCACCATAACCCTTAATTCCTTTACTGTTCAAAAATCTATCCTTGCCTTAAAAACATTCAATGAGGTAGCCTCAACTGCTTCACTGGGCAGGGAATTCCACAGATTCACAACCCTTTGTGTGAAGAAGTTCCTCCTCAACTCAGTCCTAACTCTGCTTCCCCTTATTTTAAGGCTATACCCCCCAGTTCTAGTTTCACCCGCCAGTGGAAACAACTTCCCTGCTTCTATCTTATCTATTCCCTTCATAATCTTATATGTTTCAATAAGATCTCCCCTCATTCTTCTGAATTCCAATGAGTCTAGCCCCAGTCTACTCAGTCTCTCCTCATAAGCCAACCCTCTCAACTCCGGAATCAACCTAGTGAATCTCCTCTGCACCCCCTCCAGTGCCAGTATATCCTTTCTCAAGTAAGGAGACCAAAACTGAACACAGTACTCCAGGTGTGGCCTCATCAACACCTTATACAGCTGCAACATAATCTCGCTGTTTTTAATCTCCATCCCTCTAGCAATGAAGGACAAAATTCCATTGGCCTTCTTAATTACCTGCTGCACCTGCAAAACAACTCATTGAGATTCCTGCACAAGGACACCCAGGTCCCTCTGCACAGCAGCATGCTGCAATTTTTTACCATTTAAATAATAGTCCATTTTGCTGTTATTTCTACCAAAATGGATGACTTCACATTTACCAACATTGTGCTCCATCTGCCAGACCCTCACCCACTCACTCAGATTATCTATATCCATTTGCAGACTTTCAGCGTCCTCTGCACACTTTGCTCTTCCACCCATCTTAGTGTTATCTGCGAATTTTGACACACTACACTTGGTCCCCAATTCCAAATCATCTATGTAAATCGTAAACAATTGCGGTCCCAACACTGATCCCTGAGGCACACCACTAGTCACTGATCGCCAACCAGAAAAAGACCCATTTACTCCCATTCTTTGCTCTCTGTTAGTTAACCAATCCTCTATCCATGCTAATATATTACCTGTAACACTGTGCACCTTGATCTTATGTAGCAGTCTTTGGTGCGGCACCTTGTCAAATGCCTTATGGAAATCCAGATACACCACATCCACAGGTTCCCCATTGTCCACTGCACACATAATATTCTCAAAGTATTCCACCAAATTAGTCAAACATGACCTGCCCTTCATGAACCCATGTTGCGTCTTAATATCCAGATGTCTCGCTATTTCTTCCTCGATGGTAGATTCAAGCATTTTCCCTACTGCAGAAGTTAAGCTAACCGGCCTATAGTTCCTGCCTTTTGTCTACCTCCTTTTTTAAACAGTGGCGTCACATTTTCCAATCTGTGGGAACCACCCCAGAGTCCAGCAAATTTTGTTAAATTACCACTAATGCATTTGCTATTTCTCCCGCCATCTCTTTTAGTACCCTGGGATGCATTCCATCAGGACCAGGAGACTTGTCTACCTTTAGCCCCATTAACTTGCCCAACACGACCTCTTTCATGATAATAGTTTCTAGTAGTAGTAGAGGCGGGTACAATTTTGTCTTTTAAAAAGCGTTTAGACAGTTACATGGGTAAGATGGGTATGGAGGGATATGGGGCAAATGCGGGCAATTGAGACTAGCTTAGGGGTTTTTTTGAAAAAGGCAGCGTGGACAAGTTGGGCCGAAGGGCCTGTTTCCATGCTGTAAACCTCTATGATTCTATGAATTCAAATTTAACCATCTGCTGTGGTGGGTTTCGAACCCAAGTCCCCAGAGCATTACCGTTGGCCTCTGGATCATTAGTCCAGCGACAATACCACTACGCCACCGCCTCTCCTACCACTACACCACCATAAGAGGTTTTCCAAAATTAAGGGTGTTGCAATATGCCTTTAAGGGATTTCAGTGTGACATCGCTCGAAGTGAAGTGTGCTATGAGATTCAGTCTTTGTTTCAGTTTTCCTTCTGAGCAGAGCACACACACACAGCTTTTCTGCTGATGTCTTCAAGATGTCTACCTACGTATAAATGTTTTCATGTCCCCTGTCTCAGTAAATGAATGTTCAATGTGTTTACACAATCCTTTATAAGTGATTGGTGCCTTCATATCATTATGATAACACAAAATGGTGTCAAACAGAATGACAGCAAGACTAAGTACAGGTACGCCATGTTGAACGCTACATGACATGAGGTGACTCTTGATGTTCTGATCAGACTGCAACAGAGTCCCAGCATCAGATAGAGTTGAAAATGCAACATGCTGACTGAACAGGAACGCTTGGAAGACACAGTGAGATTTATTTACCATTTTCATTTAGCATGGTGTGAAAGGTGTTATCATTTCATTTTCTCACCTATTTAAAACATTGCTTCTCTCCCTTTAATCCCAAGATTATGAGGGACATAGACAGCGTGGATAAGGAGCAGCAGTTCCCCTTAGTTGAAGGGTCAGTCACAAGGGGAACTCGGCCCAAGGTGAGGGACAGGAGATTTAGAGGGGGATGTGAGGAAAAATTGTTTTACCCAGGGGGGTGGTGAGGGTCTGGAATGTGCTGCCTGGGAGGGTGGGAGAGGCGGGTTGCCTCACATCCTTTAAAAGTATCTGGATGAGCACTGGGCCCATCATAACACAGTAAGAGTTTTAACAACACCAGGTTAAAGTCCAACAGGTTTATTTGGTAGCAAATGCCATAAGCTTTCGGAGCACAGGTCCTTCGTCAGATGGAGTGTAAATCTGCTCTCAAACAGGGCACAGAGACACAAAATCAAGTTACAGAATACTGATTAGAATGCGAATCTCTACAACCAACCAGGTCTTAAAGATACAGACAATGTGAGTGGAGGGAGCATTAAGCACAGGTTAAAGAGATGCGTATTGTCTCCAGACAGGACACATCTCTTTAACCTGTGCTTAATGCTCCCTCCACTCACATTGTCTGAATCTTTAAGACCTGGTTGGTTGTAGAGATTCGCATTCTAATCAGTATTCTGTAACTTGATTTTGTGTCTCTGTGCCCTGTTTGAGAGCAGATTTACACTCCATCTGACGAAGGAGCAGTGCTCCGAAAGCTAATGGCATTTGCTACCAAATAAACCTGTTGGACTTTAACCTGGTGTTGTTAAAACTCTTACTGTGTTCACCGCAGTCCAACGCCGGCAACTCCACATCATGACTCCCATCCTAACATTCAGGGCTATGGGCCAAGTGCTGGCAGTTGCAATTAGATGGGAGTTTAGGAGTTTCTAATGTTTTGGTGCAGATCGATGGGCTGAAGAGCCTCTTCTGCACTGTATGATTCTATGACAATTGAATGATAGCATTAAACCGAAAGAGGGGAAATGGCATAATGGATACGGATTGTTTATGGCATAGTTTTCAACATTTTCAATTCTGGTCTAGAAAGTTCTGTTCCTTGAGCATGTGAGACTCATTTTTTGTGCATGTAACATTTTCTTCTGAAAGGATATAGTCTCTGCAGCAAGAGAAAGCACAGCTGATTTATCCAAACAAACTGTCATGTGTCAAGCAACGATAAGGAACACATTTTGAAAGGTATATATTAATCCTTTTGGACCAATTCCAGTCATCTTGTATAAATATTATTCTGTTTCAGAGATTATGGCCGGGATTTTACCAGCCCGCCTGCCACGGGAGTCACACTGGACGAGGGGCGGACTATGGAAAGGTCTGTTGACCTCAGGTGGGATTTTACGGTTTCGGGATGAGCGAGGCTGTACAATCCCGCCCTGTCTGTCTTTTGCTTCTATGTGTTCTTCTATGAATTTTACGGCCATTTACATGCCGAGGCTGCTGCAAGCCAGGGCGGAGAATTTGGCGCCCAACCAAATCTTCATTCACTGCAGCGGGACTGGAGAATCCCGCCGGTGTGAACGGCTGGAAAATTCCACCCTGTATCTTTTGATTATGGGTAAATATCGAATTGTACTTTAGCCTGTATAAAGTAGTTTAGCGATGTGATTGTTTTGATTCTTCTGAAGTAATTGGTGATATCGAGGATGTGGGATCTTCGACACTCTGTGCATCACAGAGTGCCCCAGTGGGATTCACTCTGGAAATCTGGGGGCAGGGCCTATTCCCGCCCGTTAGTCCAGCAGCATAGCGCTGAGCGGGCACTGTGCATGCACTGATCTGTCAGGGCCAGGATCGGCGCATGCGCAGTGGCCCCTCATTGCCGGCCTGTTGATCGCTGGGCAGCCCCACAACCCCCATCACTGGCCTTCTGACCCCCACACTCTCCAATTGCTGGCCTCTTTGACCTCCCTGGGTCAGCCCCTATATCCCACCCACCCCCCCGGCCAGCCCGATCACACAGGCCCCCCCAACAGTCCCGATCTCCACTGTGGACAGTCCCGACCTCCATGCCACCCCGATGGCCAGCCAGGATTGCCATCCCCCTCGTTCCCTCACTGACCCCCCCACCAATCGCATCCCAGTGGGCCCTGCACCCAATAGGCCCCACCCCTCTGGCTCTGTCCCTTTGGCACCAGCCCGATGCCTGGTGGGCAGTGCCAAGGTACCCCTTGGACAGTGCCAGCTCCTCCCTTGGGCAGTGCCAGGGAGCCGGTTGGCACTGCCAGGCTGGCAGTGCTCAGGGGGCGGCCCCCCCTTACCCCCGACCTCCTGGGGGGGCATCAATGGCCCCTCTTCCCTCCAGTGGTGTTGGGCTGCCTGTCCCCCATTAGTGGGGAACAGGAGTAAAACCCACTGGAGTGAACCACTCCTGGTAGCGGGGTGGGGAGATGCTAGACAGCCTGGAGAATTCAGTCCCAGGCCTGCTAATGAAATGCGAATGAAGATTTCATATTGTGATCAATTCCACACCAATTTCCGGCGTGAAGCTGATTACGCTGGAAATCCTAGTTGTGGAGACTCGTGTAGGCCATGACGCCCAGCGGGAAGTGCACAAAATGGCCCCTATAGATGTTTCCTAGCCCGCTGCGCTGCTGGAACAGCGCTGCAGGCTGGGAGAATTGCCCCCTATATATATACATACAACATACGGATAACCTGTTTTAGGGACATTGATTGAGGGATAAACATTGACCATGATAACAGCCCCCCCCCCCCCCCCCCCCCCCGCCCCCTCCCCCCCCCCCCCCCACTTTTCTTCAAAATATTGGCGGTGGTTTTCCAGTCCCGTGCTGCCGGTGGAATCCTCCGATACCACACTGACAGGACCCATTGTGGCAGGGCCACAAAATTCCGGTCAGTGTCAGGATTATTTTGCGTCCACCACAGAGAGGAAACAAGGCCGTGGTTCAATGTCGCAGCTGAGAGACAGTGGGTGGGATTTTTTGGCCATTCGGTCCAGTGGGATTCTCTAGTCCCGCTACAATGAACGGAGATTTGGCTGAGCGGCAAATTCACCGTCCTCACTTGCAGCAGCGAAGGGGTGTGAACGGCTGGAAAATTCCGGCCAGGACCTCCAACTGTGCAGCACTCTGTCAGTGAACCGATCTGAGCTTCCATCCACATCCCAGAGATTGACAACTCATGATGCTTCATCTATCATCTTTTCCAAATATCCAATATTTGAATCTCTGTAATAGACATGCAGTTTACAAGCTGGATTTATCTCCACTGAAATTCTCAACGTGCTGTTGACTGCAATGTGTTCAACAGGCTTTGTTCCGTTCTAGGCCATGGACTGCATTCAGCCTCGAAATGAGAGGATGAAAGCCTTTTATTATTGCTTTCTCAGCACTAGACAGCGTGGGTGAAAGGTTGCCAAGGACAGAGAAATTTGTGGGCATTGAAATGCGATGAATAGTTGTAGGTTTTGAAGCATTTTAACATTTATTTAATCTCAATTCCATTCAATGCAAAATCACATTTTTCAACACCCAATGTGTGGTAGACCAGACATAATAAAGAGTGCTTAATCCTTCAACCCCTGAAAAGCAACTTCTTACCATATTTACCAACATTTATTTCCAAGGTCCACACCTTCTGCCTTTAAGACAAGTTGACTACTTAAGTAAGCACATGCGGTACTGGAGTGAAGCAGAACAACACGTTTTCAGATTCATTCCTCCTTTATATCATAGAAAGCATAGAATCCCTACAGTGCAAAAGGAGGCCATTCGGCCCATCGAGCCTACACTGACAACAATCCCACCCAGGCTCTATCCCTGTAACCCCATGTATTTACCCTGCTAATCCTTCGAACACTAATGGGCAATTTAGCAAGGCCAATCAACCTAACTCGCACATCTTTGGACTGTGGGAGGAAACCAGAGCACCCGGAGGAAACCCACGCAGAAGCGGGAAGAATCTGCAAATTCAACACAGACAGTGACCCAAGGATGGAATTGAACCCGGGTCCCCGGCACTGCGAGATTGTGATTTGATTTTGATTTATTATTGTCACATGTTGATGCGCGTTATCATACACGAGGCCAGATGCTCAGGAAATAAAGGCTTTTATTTGCTGTAACGAAGCAGCCAACAATTATATACACGATCCCAGACTGAGGGGTCCCAGCCAGAGCAGGGACCTTTATACCTCTCCCAGGAGGCGGAGCCCGACTGGGATGTACCACAACACTACAATACAAAGGTGTAACAACCCCTCCCTAACCCCAACAGCAACAAGTAGCACAACCCATCCTTAACCCAACAGTAACATATGTACATCCTTGTAGTACTGGCCAGACCCTGGCTCAGTACTATCCAGTGGGAACCAACGATGGTTCACCACACATGTATTGGGATACAGTGGAAAGTATTGTTTCTTGCACGCTATACAGACAAAATATAGCATTCATATAGTAGGTCGGGGTGAAGGAAAGGAGAGAGTGCAGAATATAGTGTTACAGTCATAGCTAGGGTGTAGAGAAAGATCAATTTAATATAAGGTAGGCCCATTCAAAAGTCTGATGACAACAGGGAAGAAGTTGTTCTTGAGTATGTTGGTATGTGATCTCAGACTTTTGTATTCTTTTCCCAACAGAACGACAGAAGAAAGCGGAAGAGAGAATGTCCGGGCTGTGGGGTCCTTAATTATGCTGGCTGCTTTTCTGAGGCAGCGGGAAGTGTAGACAGAGTCAATGGATTGGAGGCTGGTTTGCATGTTGGACTGGACTACGTTCATGACCCTTCGTAGTCTCTTGCGGTCTTGGGCAAAGGAGGAGCCATACCAAGCTGTGATACAGCCAGAAAAATGCTTCCTATAGTGCATCAGTAAAGGTTGGTGAGAATCATAGCTGACATGCTGAATTTCCTTCGCCTCCTGAGAAAGTAGAGACGTTGGTGGGCTTTCTTAACTACAGCGTCTGCATGGAGGGTCCAGGACAGGCTGTTGGTGATCTGGGCACCTAGAAACTTGAAGTTGTTGACCATTTCCACTTTATCACCATTAACCAAACAGGGGCATGTCCTCCACTGCGCTTCCTGAAGTCGATGACTATCTCCTTCATTTTACTGACATTAAGGGAGAGATTATTGTTGTTGCACCAGTTCACCAGATTTTCTCTTTCCTGTGCTCCGTCCCGTCATTCTTTGAGATATGACCCACTACGGTGATGTCATCAGCAAACTTGAAAATGCAGTTGGAGCGGAATTTGACCACACTCCGTTTAGCTGAGGGTCGGATTGCAGACAATTAGCCATAGAGCTCCTCGTCAATGGAAGGGATTGATCCGAGTTGCTGACCCAAAACCTGGCTGGAATTCTCGGGCCATTCACGCCCTGCTACCGCTGCCAGTGAGAATAGAGAATTTGGCGCTCAGCCAAATCTTCATTCACAGCAGCGGGTCTGGAGAATCCCAGCCACGAGTGAGGTTGGAGAGTCTGGCCCAATCTTTCGGGAAAGTATATGAAAATTCACGGCGAACTAAAGGTACGGTGGTGGCTCCATCTACAATGGAATCACTCGGCAGTCTCGGCTCCCACTGCCGAATGGATGAGCTATTTTATTTATTTTTTATTCATTTTATTTGTGTCACAAGTAGGCTTACATTAACACTGTAATGGAGTTACTGTGAAAATCCCCGAGTTGCCACAAGTGTTCGGGTACAATGAGGGAGAATTTAGTCTGACTAATGCATCTAATCAGCATATCTTTCGGACTGTGGGAGGAAACCGGAGCACCCAAAGGAAACGCAAGCAGACACATAGAAACATAGAAAAACTACAGCACAAACAGGCCCTTCGGCCCACAAGTTGTGCCGAACACATCCCTACCTTCTAGACCTACCTATAACCCTCCATCCTATTAAGCTCCATGTACTCATCCAGGAGTCTCTTAAAAGACCCTATTGAGTTCGCCTCCACCACCACTGACGGCAGCCAATTCCACTCGCCCACCACCCTCTGTGTGAAAAACTTACCCCTAACATCTCCCCTGTACCTACACCCCAGCATCTTAAACCTGTGTCCTCTCGTAGCAGACATTTCCACCCTGGGAAAAAGCCTCTGAGAGTCCACCCGATCTATGCCTCTCAACATCTTATACACCTCTATTAGGTCTCCTCTCATCCTTCGTCTCTGCAAGGAGAAAAGACCGAGCTCCCTCAGCCTATCCTCATAAGGCATGCCACTCAATCCAGGCAACATCCTTGTAAATCTCCTCTGCACCCTTTCAATCTTTTCCACATCCTTCCTATAGTGAGGCGACCAGAACTGAGCACAGTACTCCAAGTGGGGTCTGACGAGGGTCTTATATAGCTGCATCATTATCCCCGGACTCCTAAACTCAATCCCTCGATTGATAAAGGCCAGCACACCATACGCCTTCTTAACCACCTCCACCACCTGCGGGGCCGATTTTAGAGTCCAATGGACCCGGACCCCAAGGTCCTTCTGATCCTCTACCGTACTAAGAGTCTTTCCCTTTATATTGTACTCCTTCATCCCATTTGTCCTACCAAAATGGACCACGACGCATTTATCTGGGTTGAAGTCCATCTGCCACTTCTCCGCCCAGTCTTGCATCCTATCTATGGGCAGAATGTGCAGACCCTGCACGGACAGTGAACCCAAGCTGGGAATCAAAGCCATGTCCCTGGCGCTGTGAGGCAGCAGTGCTAACCACTGTGCCACTGAACTGCCCTACTCTGATTTTGGATAAATGAAGTAACCAATTAAACTAAATCAAATAAACTGAAGGACAAATTAAAGGGACAGCCCCTTAAAGGGATACTGCCTTAAGCAAAAAAAAATCACAAATTCAACCAAAATAGGTGGGCTACTGGTAGGCAGCGTGCAATCAGAGGACCAAACCCTACAGGCAATGCAAACTGGAATAATCAAGCAAATCTCCTGAGAAAATAAGTAGGACCTGAAGAAAAATGTTCCTGTGTGTCTTTACCCTGTGATCTGTTTTGAGTCTGCCCAAACACATTACAGTATATTTGACAGCTGTCGGAGAAACAAGCCTCTCATCCTCCCACTGCTACATTGAATTCAGGTCCTGACTTCGAGTTGGAAATACCCTGGAACACATTCCAAAACCCTGCGCTTTGAGAATTCCAATGGACAAAATCCCAGTTGGAAACTGTCACCGATTCCTGAATGGAGTAGTTATGAATGAAGGACCCAAAAATCCGAGGTAATTTTCAAACAGTGATTGTGCAACTCTGCTCATGAAATAAATTTCCTTTCAGTATCTGGTTGCAGTGGTTCACTGTTAATTGATATCTAACTCGGTGAGCTGTGTTATCCGCAGCAATGACTAGAAACAGCATCAACAAACTTTCTTCTGACAGTCACATCCAAAATAACACAGCTTCAGCCACAGATTGGGATTACCCAAACACCAATGTTGCTCTTGTACCAATCAGAGCTCAGGGCATCAGGCAATACATATTAAACAGCATCTATAGGCTCTGTAAATCTTATAGAAACCTCTAAATGTGCCACTGAGAATGTGTGCACCATAGAGATTCAGAGACCTGGACTTTTGTCTTTTGATTTTGATTTGATTTATTATTGTCACATGTATTGGTGTACAGTGAAAAGTATTGTTTCTTGCACAATATACAGAGAAAGCATACTGTACATAGAGAAGGAAAGGAAGGTGTTACAGTCATAGCGAGTGTGTAGAGAAAGATCAACTTAATGCAAAGTAGGTCCATTCAAACGTCTGATGGCAGCAGGGAAGAAGCTGTTCTTGAGTCGGTTGCTACATGCCCTCAGATTTTTTCTTTTTATCTTCTCTTATCTTTTTCCTGATGGAAGAAAGTGGAAGAGAGTATGTCCAGGGTGCGTCATTGGGTCCTTGACTATGCTGGCTGCTTTTCCGAGGCAGCGGGAAGTGTGGACAGAGTCAATGGATGGGAGGTTGGTTTGTGCGATGGACTGGGCTTTGTTCATGACTCTTTGTAGTTTTTGGCAGTCCAGCTGGCAGAAGGTTAATATGACATTGTCTTGCTGCGTAGTTCAATTTGCTACTTCCAACTTCTACAGCTTAAGTGTTGCCCTGACTTTTTTGCTACATCAATGGCAGGGTGCATTGACACGAGGTATAAATTGTGGAGATTGATCTTTATGGGCCTTGTAAAGGTCTTTCGATTCTTTCATGAGATGTGGACATTTCTGGTAACACCCAGCACTTGTTGCCCAAACCTATTTTTTTATTATTATTAATTTGTTGGGCATGGGCATCGCTGGCTGGCCAGCCTTTATTGCCCATCCCTAATTGCCCTTGAGAAGGTGGTGGTGAGCTGCCTTCTTGAATCGCTGCAGTCCGTGTGCTGGGGGTTGACCCACAATGCCATTAGGGAGGGAATTCCAGGATTTTGACCCAGCGACTGTGAAGGAATGGTGATATATTTCCAAGTCATGATGGTGAGTGACTTGGAGAGGAACTTGCAGGTGGTGGTGTTCCCATGTATCTGCTGCCCTTGTCCTTCTAGATGGAAGTGTTTCAGGGCTTGGAAGGTGCTGTCTAAGGATCTTTGGTGAATTGCTGCAGTGCATCTTGTTGATAGTACACACCGCTACTACTGAGCGTCGGTGGTAGAGGGAGTGGATGTTTGTGGATGTGGTGCCAAACAAGCGAGCTGCTTTATCCTGGATGGGGTGAGGCTTCTTGAATGTTGTTGGAGCTGCACTCATCCAGGCAAGAATTGATCTTGAACTGAGTGCCTTGTGAGTCCATTTTGGTGTCAAATGCATTGCTGTGGGTCTGGAGTCGCAAGTAGGCCAGACCAGGTAAGAACAGCCTATTTCCTTCCCTAAAGGGTGCCATTTTTTGTTTGCAACAATCGATGATAGTTTAATGGTCACCATTACTGAATGTAGTTTTCAATTCCAGATCTTATTGATTAATTAAATGGAAATTCCACCAACTGTTGTGGTGGGATCTGAACCTGTACCATCAGAGCCTTGAACTAATGGATTAGATTACCAGGCCAGTGAAATTAATAATACAACACCATCTCCTCTGTTTAGGTTTTGAAATGAAACCCCGTTTGATTGACACCTCAGACTTTCTATAGCCATGTGACCATGCAATGAGTCTCTCTCTCTCTTTCTGGAGGCAGACATTTTAAAATCAGTTCAATAAAACCTCTCACAGAAACTCACGATAGCAGTAATGCAGTCCTTATGCTGCGATCGCAGTTGAGGCAGTTACACATGCATTGGTCAGTAGATGGATCAGTATTAATCTACAAATCCTAACTCTTAATTTCCCTTTTTCTTCTCTTGCACAGATAGTATTGCTCTTAATTTCAATTAAACTTTAAATAATTTGCTTATTTTACGAGTGAGGATTATGCCACCAGTTGTTACATTGCAGGCTGTTTGCAAATTTGTTCCTGCTGACAGTGCAATGATAAAACAACAAAATTGCTGGATATGCACATCAGATCAGTCAGTATCTGGTAAGATGAAGAATAGTTCAGGATGTTTCAGCTGATGTTATTCCAACATTCCCAGTCTTTGCTTTTTGTTTTCCTGGTGCAGCTGCCTTGATAGCACTTTCCATAAGCAGGCAGTGGGGGCGATTGTCCAGGCCTGTTAGCCTCAGGCGGAGAGTGGGAGAATTAGGTGCGAAGCTAAAAATGGGATTTGCATTGGGTTTTAAGCCGATCATGAATTGGGAGCAGTCTCCCAGTATTCACTCGCCGTCCCAACCCCCCCGAGTGCAAACTCTCCCTGGAGCAAATCACTACTGATCCTTAAAAGGGGTGACCAAGTGCCGAGAAGGAGCAAAGAGGTGAGTATCACTGGACACTTACCTCCAAGGCGCCCGTGGGCTAGCCACCCACTGCCTGGCTGTGTGGGGAGATCTCTCAAGGGAGAAGGGTTTGTTGGAAGCTCGGGCTGGGGGAGGGTCTTCAGCTCAGGGATCTACCCCAAGATGGGGGTCGAAGGTCAGTGTTCCAGTGAGGAGAAATTTCTTTGACCAGAGAGTGGTAAAGTGTGGGATACACTACCACATGAAGCAGTTGAGGCCAAAGTGTTGTGTGATTTCAAGAAGGATTTAGCTCTTGGGGCTAAAGGGATCAAGGGGAAAGTGGGGGAAGGGGGGATCAGGATATTGAATTTGATGATCAGCCATGATCAAAATGAATGACGGAGATAGCTCGAAGGGCTGAATGGCCTACTCTGGTGTCTAGTTTCTATGTATGTTCTCCATGTTGTCTTGAAAATCCTCAACATGTGAAGTTCAAGCAGCTTTTTGGTTGAAATGGGGACTCATCTCTCTGTTTCTTTGAATCACTTCGAAGTCCTTTGTTCGCATACACTTTCATCAACATTTAAATTCAGTTACGATTGACAGCCCCATTCTACTTTAAAAGGTGGGATTAGCCCTGCTTGTTTATTTAAGCACTTCATGATCCATGAACTCTGAAGTGCTTCCTCTTTTGAGCAGGTGCACAGTCTGACCGCAGTCCATTCATAGGGCGGGATTTTACGGCCTCGCTTGAACAAGACCAGAAATTCCCACCCGAGGTAAACAGACATGTCCGCCCCTCGCCTGCTCCGATTCCATGGTGGGCGAGCCTGTAGAATTCCGGCGATAGTGTTTTTTTTAAACTCTTGAAAGGGTCACTAGAAAGCGCAGATGTGCAGTTTGAGTACATTTTCTTCATTGGTGTTTTTTTTACTCTGAAGTCCTTCCTAGAAGGAACAGGTGTAGTTTCTGCCCCCATGTTTTCTGGAGTGGATTATTTGAAAACTCTCTTGCCTAAACATAATGCCTGTACTGGATGTGGTGCTCCACTATGCAAGCAGTTGGCACTGCAGGGACATTGAGGTGAAAGGGTTCCTCTATGAAGACCCTCAAACAACCATTGTTGAATTCTCTGGATAGCTGTGATGACCATGCCTAGGAGAATGGGGGTGTGTGTTTGTGGACTTGGACGCCTTTGTAGCCCCTGACTGGTCAGGGAAATGGCTGGACAGTGGTCTGGCACTGCTCCCCCCACAACCAACCTCCCATCCATTGACTCTGTCTACACTTCCTGCTGCCTCAGAAAAGCAGCCAGCATAATTAAGGACCCCACGTACCCAGGACATTCTCTCTTCCACCTTCTTCCATCGGGAAAAAGATACAAAAGTCTGAGGTCACGTACCAATTGACTCAAGAACAGCGTCTTCCCTGCTGCCGTCAGACTTTTGAATGGATCTACCTTGCATTAACTTGATCTTTCTCTACACCCGAGCTATGACTGTAACATTACATTCTGCACTCTCTCCTTTCCTTCTCTATGAACAGTCTGCTTTGTCTGTATAACACGCAAGAAACAATACTTTTCACTGTATACTAATACATGTGACAATAATAAATCAAATCGAATCAAATCAAATAACTGACAGAAAACTGGAAAAGGGATTTTAAATGCATGCACCATAGTTGGATTTTCCTGTGGTTTTTGGGACCCTGGCATCAGGACCAAATGACGGTCCCTAGATTGAGTCCAGCTCAGCAACCTTCTCGGATGCAGCCTCCTAAATATACCAACTTCAGGCCGGCAGATCCAGCAGATGGCGGGGAAAACCCCTCCGCTGTATTGGGATCAGCCACAATTGCAGCCTTTCATGCTTGCATCTCCATTAATGATAGCAATCACACCAGCAACCTCTCCAGTCAGAGATTAAAAACAACTTGCCTTTGCTTCATATCAAATGTGGTCCATGTTCCATCGTCCGTCACATTAAAGCCTGTCTCACTTTAATACACAGCCCTAAAACTCTATTCAATTTTCCACAATACACATTTTATTGATGTTCTCCTGCTCAGTACTGCAGCAATTCCTCTTCACTGACATCAATAAACATTCTTCCATCCACTGTCAATTCTGTGTGACACACGCGATAGTACAGAATGAAGGAAAAAAACATACGAAACAATTCAAATAACCTCCAAAAACTCACAACAACTTTCAGGATAAACAGAAATATTGCTGGTGAATTATCTCACCTGCAGTATATTGTATTTGTGAGTTCACATTGGCATAATCTCAATCATATTTGTCATGCTAGTGAATTATATTCAACCCTCTTCAACTAAATTTAGTGACTGACTGGAAGTGTTCTCTCATCACCCAGAGGGGAAAAAAACCATTATTAAATTATTTATTTATTAGTATCACAAGTAGGCTTACATTAACACTGCAATGAAGTTACCATGAAAATCCCCTAGTCGCCACAATCCGGCGCCTGTTCGGGCACAATGAGGGAGAATTTAGCATAGCCAATGCACCTAACCAGCACGTTACTCGGACTGTGGGTGGAAAGCGGAGCACCCGGAGGAAACCCACACAGACACAGGAAGAACGTGCAAACTCCGCACAGACAGTGGCCCAAGCTGGGAATCGAACCTGGGTCCCTGGTGCTGTGAGGCAGCGGTGCTAACCACTGTGCCATAAAGTAACTCTCATGCCCAAAACCAAAACAAGGAAACCTGGAGGAGAACACTTTCTCTTAGAGGGTCATTAATCTTTGGAATTCTCTACCCCAGAGAGTTGTGGAGTCTGTGTCACTGAAGATATTCAAAGCTGAGACAGGCAGTTTCTTGAACTATAGGGAGTCAAGGGTTATGGGGAATGCAAGGTAGGAAAATGGAATTGAGGCCAAGACTAGCCTGGCCATGATCTGACTGAACAGGCTCGAGGGCCTGTATGATCTACACTAGCTCCTATTTTTTATAGAAACATAGAAGATAGGAGCAGGAGGAGACCATTCGACCCTTCGAGCCTGCTCCGCCATCACGATCATGGCTGATCATCCAACTCCCCATAACCTTTAATCCCATTCGCTCCAAGTTCTATCTAGCCGCCCCTTGAATACATTCAACGTTTTGGCATCAACTACTTCCTGTGGTAATGAATTCCACAGGCTCACCACTCTTGGGTGAAGAAATGTCTTCTCAGCCCTGTCCTAAATGGTTTACCCTGCATCCTCAGACTGTGACCCCTGGTTCTGGACAGCCCCACCATCGAGAACATCCTTCCTGCATCTACCCTGTCTAGTCCTGTTAGAATTTTATAAATCTCTATGATATCTCCCCTCATTCATCTGAACTCTAGCAAAAACAATCCGAACGTAGACAATCTCTCCTCATACATCAGTCCCACCATCCCCGGAATCAGCCTGGTAAACCTTTGCTGCATTCCCTCAAGAGCAAGAACATCCTTCCCCAGAAAAGGAGACCAAAACTGCACACAATACTCTAGTTGTGGCCTCACCAAGGCCCTGTATAATCACAACAACACATCCCTGCTCCTGTACTCGAAACCTCTCACAATGAAGGTCAACATGCCATTTGCCTTCTTTTCCGCCTGTTGCACCTGCATGCTTACCTTCAGTGACTGGTGCACAAGGACACCCAGGTCCCGCTGCACAATCCTCTCACCCAATTTATAGCCATTCAGGTAGTAATCTGCCTTCTTGTCTTTGCTTTCAAAGTGAATAATCTCACATTTATCCAATTATACTGCATCTGCCATTGATTTGCCCACTCACCCAACCTGTCCAGATCATTCTGAAGGATCTCTGCATCCTTGTCACAGTTCACCCTCCCACCCAACTTGGTATCATCTGCAAACTTTGAGATGTTACATGTTGTTCCCTCATCCAAATCATTAATACATATTGTGAATATGTCCTTATTTCTTTAGCTATTATTAATAAAACCTATTTTATAGAGCCTTTAAGAATACTGGATTCAACACCACCTGTAGGGTGCTGTGGTTGATCACAGTCCTTTAGTTCAGAAATAAACCAGTAAAGATCATCTTCTAGACATGACGCAAAAATATTTTTTAGTTGATTGTAAACTCCTCAAGTCAAGGAGGTGACAATCCCAAGAGGTTTGACAATTTTCATCTTCACCAATATTGATAGCAAGTGCAATAACAAGTGTTTTCAGCAGGGGGGTGTAAAATATATCCAATCTCTAGCCCACCACCTCCAACTGCCTTCCACAGCCCCCACACCCCCGCCAACATGGTCGCCATAAAATGTAGGTAGGTAAGGTGCCTGCCCTTAGGGCTATTGAGGGACTTGAGTGGTCAATTATTGCCCACTGAAGGCCCTCAATCCACCTCCACTGCTGTAAAATGAGGGGCAGTGACAGTCAGGCGAGAGTAGAAAGGTGAAACAAAAACAGAAAATGTTGGAAAATCTCAGCGGGTCTGACAACATCTGTGGAGGGAGAATAGAAGCAACAGGCCCATTTCACCATTTTGATTCTAAGTGTTGGGCGGACTTGAAACTGGGAGTGTTTCAGATCCAACTTTTAGACCCGTTCTCAGGTGCCCCCATACACACTCTGCCTGAAAAAATATCAACAATTCCGAATCACACTGCAGAAGCCTGTGGGCGGGGCCTAACACGCCTGAAATCCTGCAGCTCCGATTAGCGTCTCCAACTGCGCATGCGCAGAAAGAAAATGATAGAATGTGGCTCCCCTGCCACACCGCTCCCAGGCTGGATAATGCCTCCCCCACCCCCACAGACATTGCCCCACCCCCACAACATTATTGACCCCCTTATCCCCCCACACCCCACCCAGACTGATCGTGAGCCCCTCCCCCTTCCCCCCCCATCCATCTCAGGCAGAGTGGCAGTGGACCCCCCTTTCCCTCCACTGATCTCAGGCAGAGTGTCAGCGGACCCCCCTTCCCCCCCCCCAATGATCTCAGGCAGAGTGGCAGCGGACCCCCCTTCCTCTCCACTGATCGCACGCAGAGTGGCAGCGGACCCCCCCTTCCCCTCCACTGATCTCAGGCAGAGTGGCAGCAGACCCCTCCTTCCCCCCCAACTGATCTCAAGCAGAGAGCCGTCAGGCCCACCTCCCTCCCCCCCTCCCGCCGCCCACCAGTCTCAAGCAGAGAGCCATCGGAAGCTCGGCACTTACCCCCTCATTAACGGGAGCTCCCGAATCGGACTTATATGGAGCATGTCTGTTTCACGCTGATTCTGGATGGGCGAACGTGGTGGTAAAGAGGGAAGTGCCGGTAAAGTTGGTCGTGCAGCCCATTAAGTCAATTTAAATGCATGCGATCCCGATCGCCGCCATTTTCAGGCCTTGCTAAAGTGGGAACCAGTGCAGAGGCGGGTGCAGAACACGTTACTTGCCTCACGCCTGACTTTAATAAATTTTTGGGGCCTGAAAACGGGCAGGAGGCGATGGTGAAATCGGGCCCAACGTTTCGAGTCTGGATTATCCTCCGTCAGTGGGTCTTTTGGACTCGAAACGTTGGTTCTATTCTCTCTCCACAGATGCTGTCAGATCTGCTGAGATTTTCCGGCATTTTCTGTTTTATGTTTCAGATTCCAGCAACCATCGTATTTTGCTTTTATATGAGAGCAGGAAGGCTATTTTGCAATCAACTTAATTAAAGAGATGGGATGGAAAGGGGACATTATACATATGGTGTATAAACATATGATGTTCCATCTACACCATGCCAGGAAGTTACTCCGCTTTCCTCCTCTTTATGTGTTTGTCAAAACCAGCCTCTGTCCCCACCCCCGACTCCTCCCAGTGGTGAGTGGAGGTGGGTGGGTGGGTGGGGTGGGGAGCAGTATACCCCCACCCCACGCACTGTAAAATCCAGCCCCATGGTTTCACCTCTTCATAGCTGAGCTATCATTGTGAAATTATGTCTCATTGTTCTTGATATCCCCACCAGAGGAAATAGTTTTGCTGCATAAACCTTATCAACTCCTATTAAAATGCAAATAATCTTTTTTCTTTGGCATCATAGAGCCCAAGGTTATAATTTATCCAATTTCAGAAATTATACTTTGCTTCTGTGCATAACAAGGAAACACTCTGTTCAAGAGAATGCATTCTGTTCTGAAGTCGTTCTCCTTGGGATAATCCGTCGTAGATTAATTTAACATTTTTACATCCAGAATAATAATCTTGATTACAATGTTGTCGTGGTAAGCGTGCTATAGTCAAGATTCTGCTTTCACTCCAAGACTGTTTCCTGCAGGCAGTTGCTAATCTTCAAAATATACGATATTCATTCACACAAAGCACCAAGGAAATGTGCGCGTATTAAAATAGTAGCCCAAGCTCACATCAGTGGAAGTCATTGGTCACCTCCCTGCCTCAAGCAATTCAGTTTAAAGAAAACTTAAAATTTTATAATAAATCATAATGATTTCAAGAAAAACTAATGAATTAAAGGGAGAAGACCGCATGTTTCTATCCCTGTGTGGGTGTGGACAGTTGCAATGATGATTGAGAGCTGCTGCAGCAAGTATAAGGTCAGAGGAATGCATCATCCACATCCTCTTAATTATCTAAGTGACGTTTTAAAGCCACCCCCTCTCCCACATTCAGGTCCTTAGGTAACATCTTATTATTGGAGGTCCCATTGACTTTAATCCTTCATGAAGCTCAGAGAATCATTCCCTTTTACAAAATGTGGATCTCCAAGTGATGCGCGACAATTAAGCACGTGGAACCAAGGCTTCGATATTGAAGGCTTTTATTGTGTAACAATGGAACTACTAACACGAATACACCAGTTCAGACTGAAGGGGTCCTGCCGGAGCAGAGGGTCTTATACCTCGCCACCGGAGGCGGGACCCCACTGGAATGTGCCATGATAACTCTTATAACAGGTAAACACCCTAACCCAACAACATTGTACAACCCCCACAGTAACAACACCCTAGCCCAACAGTAACATAATAACAACCCCCAGTGGTGAACCAACGATGGTTCACCACATTCACCCCTCCTTTAAGAACAAAAGGTGGCGGGGTGCAAGAAAAAAACAGGTCATATAAACAGAATTCACAAGTCCAGACGGTCTGGAGGACCGCACCGACGCTGTGATCTCCTCAACACCGGTTGCGAAACCGGAGCAGGTGCTTGCGGTGGCGTTCTTTCCAAAACAACGTCTGGCTGTCCCCTCAAGGACTCCCGGGCCGGCTGGCCCTGGTGAGGCGATGGTGCAGGGGATCCTGGAACCTTTGGTGGTGGTGGTGGTGGTGGTGGTGATGATGGTGGCGCCGATCTCCGAGTCTCAGGCAAGCTGTACATGGGAGTAAAAGTGTTATGCACTGGTCCCGGTGCTGACCGCGCCACATCTGGGGAAGCAATGAGGAGTAGTGGATTCGTGACTGGGGGAATAGGAGCGACAGGAGTTGCTACGTCCCCTGCGGGCGCCAGGTCTCTAATGGAGACAGTGTCCTCTCGCCCGTCAGGATATGCCACATAGGCATACTGAGGGTTGGCGTGGAGGAGTTGGACCGGTTCGACCAAGGGGTCGGACCTGCGAGCCCTCACATGTCGCCGCAGAAGGACGGGTCCTGGGTACGTCAACCAGGCTGGCAATGAGGAGTGTGGGAGGAAACCGGAGCACCCGGAGGAAACGCACGCAGACAAGGGAAGAATCTGCAAACTCCACACAGACAGTGACCCGAGGCTGGAATTGAACCCTGGTCTCTGGTGCTGTGAGGCAGCAGTGCTAACCACTGTGCCACCGTGCCATTCTAAAACATTATCATTTGGAGTATTGTGTACAGTTCTAGTCGCCACACTACCAGAAAGGCGTGGTAGCTTTGGGGAGAGTGCAAAGAAGGTTCATCAGGATGTTTCCTGGTCTCGAGGGCTTTGACTATGAGGAGAGGTTGAATAAACTAGGATTGTTTTGACTGGAAAGACACAGGCTGAGGGGAGACCTGATAAAGGTCTACAAAATTATGAGAGGCACTTGTTCGGGTACACTGAGGGCGAATTTAACATGGCCAATGCACCTAACCAGCACGTCTTTCAGATTGTGGGAGGAAACCGGAGCACCCGGAGGAAACCCACACAGACACGGGGAGAACGTGTAGACTCCACACAGGCAGTGACCCAAGTCAGGATCGAACCCAGGTCCCTGATGGTGTGAGGCAGCAATGCTAACCATTGTGCCACCATGTTGCCCCCAGTATTGTGTTTCTGATGCCCAGACGTGGAAGTGTCAATTCCAAGGGGGCAGATTGAAGGTGAGAGGGACAAAGTTTAAGGGAGATATGCAGGAGAAGTTTTTCACGCAGAGAATAGTGGGTGCCTGGAACGTGCTTCCAGAGGAGGCAGTGGAAGCAGCCACATTAGCAACATTTAAGAGGCATCTGGATGGGTACATGAGGGAAGGAATATAGGGATATGGTCTAAGCAAGGGCAGAAGGGTTTTTTTTTTGTTTTAGTTCGGGCATCATGATCGGCACGGGCTTGGAGGGCCGAAGGGCCTGTTTCCGTGCTGTACTTTTCTTTGTTCATAGACTCATAGAAACCCTACAGTGCAGAAAGAGGCCATTTGGCCCATTGAGTCTGCACCGACCACAATCCCACCCAGGCCCTACCCCCATATCCCTACATATTTTACCTGCTAATCCCTCTAACCTACGCATCTCAGGACACCAACGGGCAATTTTAGCATGGCCAATCAACCTAACACGCGCATCTTTGGACTGTGGGAGGAAACCGGAGCACCCAGAGGAAACCCACGCAGACACGAGGAGAATGTGCAAACTCCACACAGACAGTGACCCAAGCCGGGAATCGAATCCAGGTCCCCGGAGCTGTGAAGCAGCAGTGCTAACCACTGTGCTACCGTGCTGCCCCAAATTTAAATTTGTTCTCTGTTATTAATTTTTAGTCTGAAAATTGTTCTATGATGCACTTTGGAATATTATTCTATGTGAAAGGTGTTATGTAAATGTAAGTTGTGGTCTCCTAGAATGGGTGGGATCCATCTGTATGATGAGCGAATTTACATTTAACAGAGTCAAGTGACAAGATGTAAAGGAGTAGGAGAAAGTAATGAGTATGGTAGGTTGTATACTGCATCCGCAACATGCCATTATGTGCTGAAATGAATTCCCAACATTGCTACACCATACTAACCATCACTTTGTGTTGTTATGTTGTTGTACCAGATGTTAGCAGCTGTTATCATTTTACATGCTTACACTTTTTCGTCTCGATATTCTCATGCTCCCAGTGCTACAGCTCAGTTAGCACATCAGAAGAAGTAATTGTAAAGTTTAAATTACAGAAAATATCATTAGCCACAAATACTGTGAAATATTAACAAGTTTCATGTTCCAGTGAATTACATTCTTGTCAAGTCACCAGTTCAGCTGAAGGGAACTGACAGCAATTGAACGATTGGTCACTGCAGGGCCCCTCAATACGAATGGCAAACTATTTCTTTATTATGACATTTACTCTGATGAAGCTTTCCCATTTCGCGATGTCAGCTCATTTTTGGCAGTGCTTATGAAGTACAGTACTCAAGTGTTGATCTCCTCAGGATGCATAACTAGACATGTATGATGTTAATGGTCATATTATTACCAGTTGTCAAAGAATCTACAGTGCAGAAGAAGGCCATTTCGCCCATTGAGTCTGCACCAACAACAATTGCACCCAGGTCCTATCCCCGTAACCCCACATATTTACCCTCCTAGTTCTCCTGACACTAAGGGGCAATTTATCATGGCCAATCAAGCTAACCCACACATCTTTGGAGTGTGGGAGGAAACCGGAGCACCTGGAGGAAACCCGCACAGACACGGGGAGAACATACAAATTCCACACAGACAATGATCAGAGGCTGGAATCAAGTAAAGCTTATTTATTAGTCATAAATAGGCTTACATTAACACTGCAATGAAGTTACTGTGAAAATCCCCTCATCGCCACACTCCGACACCTGTTTTGGGGTACACTGAGGGAGAACTTAGCGTGGCCAATGTACCTAACCAACACATTTTTTGGATTGCGTGGGAGGAAACCGGAGCAGTTTGGAGGAAACCCACGCAGACACGGGAAGAACGTGCAAACCCTACACAAACTGCGACCCGAGGCCGGAATCGACTGGTGCTGGGGATTGGGAGTAACAGGTTTCAGTGAGTATGATATGATATCAAAGATGGCACAACAAACTATGAAGTTGAGGTATGAATGAAATGAGAGTTGGATGGGTTCAACAATGGATCGGTGATCCACACCCACGCAGCGAAGATGAGAATTTGTCCTTGTGTGTTTACACTGCTTGCTTTCTGCTCCTCGGCAACATTCCCCATCTTTCCACTGGATGTCTATTCCAATTCCTTGCTTTCCCCACCCTCAAAATGCATCACCTCATGCTTCTTCACACTCAGTTGTATCTGCCTCCTGTTGACCATTCTGCTCGTCTATTCATCTCTTCTTGAATTTATTGTACTCCAGTCCACTGTTTAACATAGAACATAGAACATAGAAAGCCACAGCACAAACAGGCCCTTCGGCCCACAAGTTGCGCCGATCACATCCCCACCTCTAGTTCTATCTATAGCCCTCAATCCCATTAAATCCCATGTACTCATCCAGAAGTCTCTTAAAAGACCCCAACGAGTTTGCCTCCACCACCACCGACGTCAGCCGATTCCACTCACCCACCACCCTCTGAGTGAAAAACTTACCCCTGACATCTCCTCTGTACCTACCCCCCAGCACCTTAAACCTGTGTCCTCTCGTAGCAACCATTTCAGCCCTTGGAAATAGCCTCTGAGAGTCTACCCTATCCAGACCTCTCAACATCTTGTAAACCTCTATCAGGTCACCTCTCATCCTTCGTCTCTCCAGGGAGAAGAGACCAAGCTCCCTCAACCTATCCTCATAAGGCATGCCCCCCAATCCAGGCAACATCCTTGTAAATCTCCTCTGCACCCTTTCAATGGCTTCAACATCTTTCCTGTAATGAGGTGACCAGAACTGCGCGCAGTACTCCAAGTGGGGTCTAACCAGGGTCCTATAAAGCTGCAGCATTATCTCCCGACTCCTAAACTCAATCCCTCGATTAATGAAGGCCAGTACGCCGTACGCCTTCTTGACCGCATCCTCCACCTGCGAGGCCGATTTAAGAGTCCTATGGACCCGGACCCCAAGGTCCTTCTGATCCTCTACACTGCTAAGAATGGTACCCTTCATATTATACTGCTGCTTCATCCCATTGGATCTGCCAAAATGGATCACCACACACTTATCCGGGTTGAAGTCCATCTGCCACTTCTCCGCCCAGTCTTGCATTCTATCTATGTCTCGCTGCAACTTCTGACATCCCTCCAAACTATCCACAACACCACCTACCTTGGTGTCGTCAGCAAACTTACCAACCCATCCCTCCACTTCCTCATCCAGGTGACAAACTTTTTTGTTGTCAGTAAAATTAAGTAAAGTTTATTTATTTCTATCACAAGTAGGCTCACATTAACACTGCAATGAAGTTACTGTGAAAATCCCCTAGTCGTCACACTCCGGCACTTGTTCGGGTACTGTGGTGAACCATAATTGGTTACCACTATGAGTGCTGAGCCATGGATGGTCAGCACTATGGGGTTTGTAGATATGTTACTGTAATTACTGTAGGTGTTAGGGTTGGGCTGTTCTACCTGTTGATATTGTTCTGTGGTACACTCCAGTTGGCTCCGCCTACTAAGGGAAGTATAAAGGTCACTGCACTGCCTGGAGACCCTTTAGTCTGGGATTGTATTGTATATAGTGTGCTCCATTCTTGTCAGTAATAAAAGCCTTTATTTCCCGGGTACATTCTAGCCTCCCGTGTGAATTAATCGCGCATCAGGTACACTGAGGGAGAATTTAGCATGGCCAATGCACCTAACCAGCACGTCTTTCAGACTGTGGGAGGAAACCGGAGCACCCGGAGGAAACCCACGCAGACTCCACACAGACAGTGACCCAAGTCAGGATCGAACCCAGGTCCCTGATGGTGTGAGGCAGCAGTGCTAACCATTGTGCCACCGTGCCACCCCCAGTATTGTGTTTCTGATGCCCAAGTTCCAATTATTTATTTACACGATGTGAATAGATATCCATCCTGTACTGATGTCGTAGGCACCAACGTTCAAATTGACCTTAGAAGCTTCAAAGATTTCCCTCCAAAACAGGGTTAACTTACACGCTGAATATAAAAGTGAATGACCAGCATGGGTGTGGGTGGTCGCCATTTTGAAATGTCATCAGCATCCAATGGAAAGAGTGGGCGTGCCTTAAAACTTCTGCGCATCTTCGCAACACAGCCCATCTTGCCTGTTTGGTCTCTTGCGCCCAGTTATAAAGCACCAGGATGTAAAACATGCATTTGCGACGGAAGGAATTGAGGCTGCTACTAATGAGAGTGTAGCATGTCAGGACTGAAAGGTAAGAAGTTTAACAACACCAGGTTAAAGTCCAACAGGTTTATTTGGTAGCAAAAGCCACACAAGCTTTCGAGGCTCTGAGCCCCTTCTTCAGGTGAGTGGGAATTCTGTTCACAAACAGAACTTATAAAGACACAGACTCAATTTACATGAATAATGGTTGGAATGCGAATACTTACAACTAATCCAGTCTTTAAGAAACAAAACAATGGGAGTGGGCTCTACTGCCTCCCGAAGATACACAAGGCAAACACACCCGGCCGTCCCATCGTATCGGGCAATGGGACCCTGTGCGAGAACCTCTCCGGCTATGTCGAGGGCATCCTGAAACCCATTGTACAAAGAACCCCCAGCTTTTGTCGCGACACGACGGACTTCCTACAGAAACTCGGCACACATGGAGCAGTTGAACCAGGAGCGCTCCTCGTCACAATGGATGTCTCAGCACTCTACACCAGCATCCCCCATGACGATGGCATTGCTGCAACGGCCTCAGTGCTCAGCGCCAACAACTGCCAGTTTCCAGATGCAATTTTACATCTCATCCGCTTCATCCTGGACCACAATATCTTCACCTTCAACAACCAGTTCTTCATCCAGACACACGGAACAGCCATGGGGACCAAATTTGCACCTCAATATGCCAACATCTTCATGCACAGGTTCGAACAAGACTTCTTCACCGCACGGGACCTTCAACCGATGCTATACACTAGATACATCGATGACATTTTCTTCCTTTGGACTCATGGTGAACAATCACTGAAACAACTCTATGATGACATCAACAAGTTCCATCCCACCATCAGGCTCACCATAGACTACTCTCCGGAATCGGTTGCATTCTTGGACACGCGCATCTCCATTAAGGACGGTCACCTCAGCACCTCACTGTACCGCAAGCCCACGGATAACCTCACGATGCTCCACTTCTCCAGCTTCCACCCTAAACACGTTAAAGAAGCCATCCCCTACGGACAAGCCCTCCGTATACACAGGATCTGCTCGGATGAGGAGGATCGCAACAGACACCTCCAGACGCTGAAAGATGCCCTCATAAGAACAGGATATGGCGCTAGACTCATTGATCAACAGTTCCAACGCGCCACAGCGAAAAACCGCACCGACCTCCTCAGAAGACAAACACGGGACACAGTGGACAGAGTACCCTTCGTTGTCCAGTACTTCCCCGGAGCGGAGAAGCTACGGCATCTCCTCCGGAGCCTTCAACATGTCATTGCTGAAGACGAACATCTCGCCAAGGCCATCCCCACACCCCCACTTCTTGCCTTCAAACAACCGCACAACCTCAAACAGACCATTGTCCGCAGCAAACTACCCAGCCTTCAGGAGAACAGTGACCAAGACACCACACAACCCTGCCACAGCAACCTCTGCAAGACGTGCCGGATCATCGACACAGATGCCATCATCTCACGTGAGAACACCATCCACCAGGTACACGGTACATACTCTTGCAACTCGGCCAACGTTGTCTACCTGATACGCTGCAAGAAAGGATGTCCCGAGGCATGGTACATTGGGGAAACTATGCAGACGCTGCGACAACGGATGAATGAACACCGCTCGACAATCACCAGGCAAGACTGTTCTCTTCCTGTTGGGGAGCACTTCAGCGGTCACAGGCATTCGGCCTCTGATATTCGGGTAAGCGTTCTCCAAGGCGGCCTTCGCGACACACGACAGCGCAGAGTCGCTGAGCAGAAACTGATAGCCAAGTTCCGCACACACAAGGACGGCCTCAACCGGGATATTGGGTTTATGTCACACTATTTGTAACTCCCACAGTTGCGTGGACCTGCAGAGTTTCACTGGCTGTCTTGTCTGGAGACAATACACATCTTTTTAGCCTGTCTTGATGCTCTCTCCACTCCCATTCCTTTGTTTCTTAAAGACTGGATTAGTTGTAAGTATTCGCATTCCAACCATTATTCATGTAAATTGAGTCTGTGTCTTTATAAGTTCTGTTTGTGAACAGAATTCCCACTCACCTGAAGAAGGGGCTCAGAGCCTCGAAAGCTTGTGTGGCTTTTGCTACCAAATAAACCTGTTGGACTTTAACCTGGTGTTGTTAAACTTCTTACTGTGTTTACCCCAGTCCAACGCCGGCATCTCCACATCAGGACGGAAAGGGACAGGGGTGCAAATTATATGTCAAGTTTATACAAAAAATTTGACTTTTGGGTCCGAAAAACGGGGTCATCTTCTGCACCTGGTCGCCTTATACACCGCAATGTATGGCACTTGGAGTATACCACTCCCAGTCCTCCTCCGGGCAATATGAATGAGTCTCACAGCATTATTTTTTATCTATTAAGCAACTTCCTATCATGTTACTACATTTCCCCTCATATCATATTCCTGATGTCTTGTGACAACCCTCCTTTGAGACCTTATTAAATGCCTTCTGAAAATTACCACATCCACTGCCCTCCCTTTATCAATACAATCTGTAATTTCTTCAAAAAGTTCCATTAAATTTGTCAAACACAATTTACGTTTAACAAATCTATGCTGTCAGTCCTTGATTGCACCATGCTCCTCTAAATGCTCCCTAATTTGATATCAAATAATGGATTCTAGTTACCTACATGTGTCGACTGCAAGCTTTACCCATTTTCCCAACATATTATGCAAAATATGTGACTGTTTCCTGGGCCATCTGAAGATCGCATGATATGTTCTCATTTTCCATATACTGTAGCTAATTGCTTTTTCTCCTTCACGGTTCCCTTTCACGGTTTTAATAGCTAAATTAATTTGCCATTTAGCATCAGATCAGATGAAACTGCAGTGCACGACAGTATATTTGTCTGTGCCTATGTATATGCAAGAGAGTATATGAAATGAACCTGTGCAGGTTAAGGTAACAGACATCCTAACCACACAATCTAATTTATTTTTCATGCTACAATAGGTAGAAGCTGATGAATTAGATACCATGAAACTGATACAATAACGAGTCAAAGCATTGCTAGAATGCAGATCCGAGATCTCAGCAAGCAGCCGTTTGCTGGCATCAACGGGCATTTTAAAAATTTGTTCATGGGATGTGGGCATCACTGACTGGACCAACAGTTATTGACCATCCCTAATTGACCTTGATGGGGCAGTTAAGAGTCAACCACATTGCTGTGGCTCTGGAGCCACATGTAGGCCAGACCAGGTAAGGATCGCAGATTTCCTTCCCTAAAGGACATTAGTGAACCAGATGGGTTTTTAGGATAATTGACAATGGTTTCATGGTCATCAATATAAATCCAGAATTTATTGAATTCAAATTTCACCATCTGCCATTGTGGGATTCGAACTCGGTTCCCCAGAGTATTATCTTGGGTTTCTGGATTACTTGGCCAATGACAAGACCACAACACCACCATCTCCCCCGATACACCGCTGCCTCCCCCTCTCATATACTCCTTTCATGTATTCAATAAAGCCTGGTTCCCCACACCAATATCAAATGAGCCCCGTTACCTAACCTGCTGATGGGGATTGTCTACTCGGCAGGGAGCACTACTTCTCTGAGGATGAGAGCGAACAAAGGTTGAGGAGGCCTGGTGGTCGCAGGTATCCCCCTCGGACAGAGATTCAGGCACAGAGGAGGGGGCAAGGAGACTGCCCCTGCACAAGACGCCAGGACCCAGCTGCCAGGGTGTGCAGGCCACAGTCACACTATCTTGTTGGGCAACAGAGTATATGAAATGATGTCCAAAGATGTGCGGGTTAGGTGGATTGGCCATGCTAAATTTCTCCTTAGTGTCAGGGGGACTGACGGGGCTAAATGCATGGGGTTGTGGGGATAGGGCCTGGGTGAGATTGTGGCTGGTGCGGGTTTGATGGGCTGAATGGCCTCCTTTTGCACTGTAGGGATTCTATGATTCTATTATGTGACCGAAGTCCAGTGACACAGGAGACTCTGGCCTCCAAGAGAAGCTATGACGAGTATCTGCCAACTGATTGGATCTGAGATAGCCTCCAATTTTGTTGGAGGACATCCAATGCTTGTGGTTCTAAGGGTCATGGTGGCACTAAATCTTTATGCCTCCAGTTCCTTCCAGGGCGCTGTGGGTGATCCCCGTGGAGACTCTCAGTCAGCTGCACTCAGCTGTGTTAGGCTGGTCACTGACACTGTGTGGGTAGAGTCATTGGTTTCAGGACCAGGTCAGCCAGGCTGAGCGGGTGTGAGGATTTGCTGCCACTGCAGTGTTCCACCGCATCCAGGGTGCCATTGGTTTAACCCATGTGGCCATCAAGGTGCCAGCTGGCCAGCCGGGTGCCTTTGTGAACAGAAAGGGGTTTCACTTGGTGAACATTCAGATTGCGTGTGACCGCATGATTCAGATCCTGCAGGTGTGAGCAAGGCATGATGCATACATTCTTTGTCACTAGCAGGTCAGTGTGAGGGCTTGCCGGTCCGAGCTCAACACTAGCAATGCGTCATTGCTCTGCTGGAGGTGCCTCCCTATTAGAGTCACCAATCTCAAAGCTCAGGGTCACCGCAGTGCTCCTGTTCCGCAAGGACCCCTCCATGACAAAGATAGTGGCATGTAGACCCTCAGGGATCTCTGCCAGATCTCCCGGCACATCCCACTGGAGGTCCAACATTCACCACCATATTGGCAACTCCGGAGCTCATAATCTCCTTCATGGATTCAACATAGCCCTTGTACTCAACAGTCTTTGATTTGATTTGATTTAATTCATTATTGTCACATGTATTAACATACAGTGAAAAGTATTGTTTCTTGCACACTATACAGACAAAGCATACCGTTCATAGAGAAGGAAACGAGAGAGTGCAGAATGTAGTGTTACAGTCATAGCTAGGGTGTAGAGAAAGATCAACTTAATGCAAGATAGGTCCATTCAAAAGTCTGACAGCAGCAGGGAAGAAGCTGTTCTTGAGTCTGTTGGTATGTGACCTCAGACTTTTGTATCTTTTTCCCAACAGAAGGAGGTGGAAGAGAGAATGTCTGGGGTGTGTGGGGTCCTTAATTATGCTGCCTGCTTTGCCGAGGCAGCGGGAAGTGTAGACAGAGTCAATGGATGGGAGGCTGGTTTACGTGGTGGATTGGATTACATTCACAACCTTTTGTAATTCCTTGCAGTCTTGGGCAGAGCAGGAGCCATACCAAGCTGTGATACAACCAGAAAGAGTGCTTTCTATGGTGCAGCTGTAAAAGTTGGTGAGAGTCGTAGCTGACATGCCAAATTTCCTTTGTCTTCTGAGAAAGTAGAGGCGTTGATGGGTTTTCTTCACTATAGTGTTGGCATGGGGGGACCAGGACAGGTTGTTGGTGATCTGGACACCTAAAACTTGAAGCTCTCGACCTTTCTACTTCAACCCCATTGATGTAGACAGGGGCATGTTCTCCTTTACTTTCTGAAGACAATGGCAATCTCCTCCGTTTTGTCCTCCAATTACTGGCACTCTGGCCAACCGGAATATCCCTCCTTATGTCACACTAAGGTCACTGAGGGAGGATGTACAAGTGGCATCTCAGAGAGCAGCTTTGGCTTTATGTTAGTCTTATTTAACTTTAGTAAGTTGCTAGCATGTTAATAAGCACTGTTTTGAACAAACATCACTGCCTCCTGCGAGATCTCTTCTACAAGAAGAAACAAAGAATCCCGAGACAAATCTATCATCGTGGAAATGCGACTAATTTTGTGTTTGTTTTGGGCACACAAAGAGGTTGAGTGATAAACAGCCACTGACATCTTTGTCTCAGGGTAAATTTGAAGGTGTCAGGTTTCATTCGCAGTTTACTCGCGGGTAAACATTTAATGCATTTTCCTGCCATTGTCCTGCTCTCTTTGCTGACTGTAAAATAGCAGAAAGAAACATTCAATCAGAAACAAATAGGTTGACTTTCTACAGGGATTCTCCCACTCATTTGCCTTCACTTTGCCAAAATACCTGTGGAGATCCCGGGGTTGCTGTGGTACGATTTAATGCCGTTTCTCTGGGACTTTCGTAAATCTTCCAATAAAATTATATAGGATGACTTGGAGGACCCCCACGGATCTTCCACCCTGAGGTGTTCATCTGCTCGTATCCCACTGCGAGATGTCAAAGTCCAGATTTCTCTGTACCCGTCTGAGAATTGTCTTGTGACTTTGTGTGATAATTGGAACGAAAATCAAGACCTTCATTTTCCTGGAGATCATTTTATTCTGAGCTGCGGATTATGCATTTACATCAATAAATATTTTATTATAACTATTAAATAAATCATGTTGGAGAGGACAGACAAACTCTACACTATCACAAATTGTCCAAAGAATATTATATACACTGATGTCTTATTTGGCTCCAATTTAAAGCAAACGGGTGGAAGATTATTCTACTTGTGTCCAAGTATTGTTATTATTCTTGTAAAACCATTTTGTTCCAGTGTGTAGGAGGAACGTAATGAATCAGTTACAGGAGACTGAGTGTAAAAGCAAATGTAGGGATAAGTCTTCTGTAGTTCGATGATAACAGTCGGGGTTCTGCATAATTCTCAACTCAAAGGCAGAAAGTCATCCAGATATTGCACCAGTAAACTGTTGTGCTATCACATAAACTGTAAACAGGCAATTGAGCAGATCAGCAATTGACTATGTTGTTCTTTTAACCTCTGGGAGATGTGTTCAAATCCAACCAAAATTTCTCTGAGGAACACTTTCTTTCTCAAATGACTATGGACGGGAGCTTTTTACTGTTCTGTGCCCAGGAACACTGGAATGCAGCTGGGAACTCACAGTGAGTATTCAAATGGATGTATTTCATTTTACTCCATTTCTGCTCTTGCAAATATTAGTCCTAGCAATAGGAAAATGAACCTTCCTGTATCCAGGCTATGTGAGATTTGAAACATAACCAAATGGTGGGTGGCACAGTGGCACAATGGTTAGCACTGCTGCCTCATAGCGCCAGGGACCCAGGTTCAATTCCGGCCTCGGGTGGCTGTCTGTGCAGTGTTTGCACGTTCTCCCCGTGTCTGCGTGGGTTTCCTCCGGGTGCTCCGGTTTCTTCCCACAGTCCAAAGATGTGCAGGTTAGATTGATTGGCCAAGCTCAATTGCCACTTAGTGTCGGCGGGACTAGTAGGGTAAATATGTGGGGTTCCAGGGATAGGGCTCAGGTGGCATTGTTGTTGGTGCAGGCTGGATGGGCCAAACGGTCTCCTTCTGCATTATTGGGATTTTATGACTATTTGTTGCTTCGTGAACAAGACTCTTATTAACTTTGCCTAAGTACCACTTCCTAAAGTAAGGAAGAATGAATTGTGAGTGACCATAGTAGATCAGATGCACCATAAAATAAAAATATATCAGATGTAGAGCATTAAACACACCATTGCTTCTCATAAACTAATGAAACATTTTATCGTTTAGCTCATCAGGGTTGGAAAATAACTTTCTCCCGGCCATTTGAAGAGTGTGGTTTAGAAATTTATACAGTCAACCTGATTTCTTAAATGAAACAAGTGTGCCTATGTGCAAGAGACAGGAATTAGAACAAGGATGTGATGTCCTAAGTGATGGATTAAGCTCAGTAAGTTAGTGTCGTTGCTATCAAATTATCTCAGCATATTGAAGCCCATCAGCCTATCATTTATAAGGTTACGCTGATTATTTACCAGACAGCATTTAGTATGTACAGGATTCAGAAAAGACTAAAGCAGCAAAGTGTTTTAATATCTTACGGAATTCACTGAACCATAAGATTGAATTGGTTTTAAACTCAATAGCAAATAATCGCCAGCCTATATTTCAATTAATTTTTATTTGTTTCTTGAGTGTAAGTGAAAGGACTGTAGTGTTGATGACCACTTAGAGTTTAAATGTCATTTGATCAACTCATATAAGCTTTGTTCTAATATTTTTATGGCAGATAATTTCAAGTAAATAAATTGCTATGAAAAGATTTTGGTGTGAATAATAATGTTTAGTTTCATTAATGGATTCAGATTATTTCACGAACTACAAGATGAAGCAAGCCATCTGAACCCAAAATTAAATTGCAACCTTCCATTACCTTTATGTTTACATAGGGAGCTGATGGCCTGGTGATATTATCGCTAGACTATTAATCCAGAAACTCAGCTAATATTCTGGGGATCCAGGTTTGAATCCCACCTAATGGTGGGATTCAACATTAGGGGTGGCACGGTGGCGCAGTGGTTAGCACTGCTGCCTCACAGCTCCAGGGGCCAAGGTTCGATTCCTGGCTTGGGTCAATGTCTGTGTGGAGTTTGCATGTTCACCCCATGTCTGCGTGGGTTTCCTCCGGGTGCTCCGGTTTCCTCCCACAGTACAAAGATGTGCAGGTTAGGTGCATTGGCCACGCTAAATTGCCCTTTAGTGTCCCGGGATGTGTAGGTTAGAGGATTTGCGGGGTAAATGTGTGGGGTTGTGAGGATAGGGCCTGGGGTGGGATTCTTGTTAGTGCAGACTCGATGGGCCAAATGGCCTATTTCTGCTATGATTCTATGGCAGTTGGTGGAATTTGAATTCAATAAAAAAATCTAGAATTAAGAATCCGCTGGTGACCATGAAACCATTGTCGTTGAGGGGAAAAAACCCATCTGGTTCACTAATGTCCTTTAGGGAAGGGATTCTGCCATCCTTACCTGGTCTGGCCTACATGTCACCCCAGAGTGACAGCTGTTATTGACTCTTAACTGCCCTCGGGCAACTAGAGAAGGTAAATAAATGCTGGCCAGTCAATGATGCCCATGTCCCACGAATGATTTTAAAAAGTTATATAACTTCCAATGTCCACATTTCCCATGGAAACTGGTGATGTAAGCTAGTTACACTGTAATTGCCGCAGCACCATCACTGACAAGAGGGTAACCTAGGTTTGTAAGTGGGCCAGACGAGTGGCCCTTTTCTAGGCTGCAAGATTGAAATCAGATAAGTGCACTAACCCCATGATTAAGATTGAATACATTTAATACATGCCAAATATTTCGTAATGGTGTAGCCGGGTGGCCAACGGCAACTGCAGCAACGAGAGCGGTTAAGAGCCACAATCAAGCCTGTTGGGAAATTTGGTCAAATTGAGTTAAACATTGATACAGGTCAGAGAAGACTGAAGTAGATCATGACCCATCCTGTGAGTCGTGACACTAGACACTTCCTGTGTTGACTAAATAAGGGTAGTTGTTTGGACAGGTGCCAGGTATACCGACACCATCTATTCCCACCTTATCTCATATATGGTGAAGCTATGTGACTTACATGCAACTTGGTATAAACATTTGGGAGTTGTTCATGAGTAACTCCATTGTCTATAATTGAACATTGTGATCAATTTCCGGTGGTATCAATGCTTTGAGTGCCAGAGAATTTTCTGGAAGAATGTGCCAAGTTTAAGAGTCTTTTCCTTAGCAGAAACTTGAGAATCACATTCGCGAAATGTGCTCTGAAGATCAGCTTCAGAGAAGAACAAAGAAGATCAGAAGAACAAAGAACCACAAGGAAGATCCATACATGAGGGCGGACCTGGACAGTTCACTCAAATGGGTAGTATTTGTTTTCAGTGAAACTTAAAGTTAGGGTTAATTAAACTAGAGTCAGAATTGAAGTTAAATGAGTTAAAGTTTAGGTTAAAGTTAAATGGATTGAATTGAATGAGTTAAAATAATTGTTGCAAGTGATGTATATTTATGTTGAGTATTGGCACCTGAAAGGTTAAATAAAGAAAGTTTTTTGTTTAAGTGAAATCTGAGTTGACTCTCTGGGTGTGATCTTACTGCCTATTCACACCATGCTCCTGCTGCAGCGAGGTTGGAGAACCAAATCTCCGTTCAGTGGATGGGAAAATCCTGCCGGCGTGAAGTTTAGAAGGGTGAGGGGGGATCTTATTGAAACTTATAGGATACTGCGAGGCCTGGATAGAGTGGACATGGAGAGGGTGTTTCCACTAGTAGGAAAATCTAGAACTAGGGGCGCAACCTCAGGCTAAAGAGATGATCCTTTAAAACAGAGATGAGGAGGAATTTCTTCAGCCAGAGAGTGGTAAATCTGTGGAACTCTTTGCCGCAGAAGGCTGTGGAGGCCAGGTCATTGAGCGTCTTTAAGACAGAAATAGATAGGTTCTTGATTGATAAGGGGATCAGGGGTTATGGGGAAAAGGCAGGAGAATGGGGATGAGAAAAAAATCAGCCATGATTGAATGGTGGAGCAGACTCGATGGGCTGAGTGGCCTAATTCTGCTCCTATGTCTTATGGTCTTTTGGTCTTATGAACAGTGGTAAGATTCCGGATTCTGTCTTTCGTTGATCACACAAGGGGAAAATATCTAGGGTAAAAGGTTTAGGTATTCCAGTCAGATAATAATGGGTTACAGAAAATGTTTAATCATTCTTATATTAATGGAACTGCCATCAACCTCAAATGGTAAAAACAAAGGAAATGTTAACACTTGGTTCCAAAGGACAATTGTTAGTGAATCAGGACAGATCAACAAAAAAGGATCACTGCCCCAACCAGGGAGGCAATAAATTCAATACCATGACAGTGCAGGATGCCTGAGTGATCCACACAATGCTATGTCGTGAGCCACAGCATTACAAACAGATGGATCTGCTGCTGTTTTGGAGTATCGGTACTATAAGTGGCACAGTAAAAATAATGGAAAGTTATAGTGAAATGAGCTTAAAACAGAAAATGTCTCATGGGCCGTGCTCAGAATTGTGATGGGCCGAATGGACTACAGGTTGTCCACCACCGCATGACAAGTGACAAGTTGACATTGAACTCATTCTTAACGTGGCTTTGGGATTTGTAATGGAAGAACTGGACATTGAACTGAACCATATTTGCACAGTCCAATCTAATTTACCTTCCCCTTTCACGTTTCACCTGAAGAGTATATTTTTTGACTGCTGTGTGCAACACCGCAAGGCATTAGCTAATATGTTCAGATGTCTATATATATTTCCCTCAATCAATGACAGTTAATGTTAGCGCAGGCATGAGTGAAGTCGAAGAGGATTTTGTACTGTTCTTGCAGAATAACACTGCCCCAAATATACACAGGTTACGGTGAGCTAACCTTCCTTCGAATCCCACAGGAATTTTATGGTTCTACTGTATTAGTAGCCCTCCACGTATGTCACATAATAATACCATAATACACCTATGTGATCAACCGTTATGTGTGAGTCTGGTGTCAGCATGTTAGCCAATTGGGGGTATTTGCATACACGTTGATTCTGTATTTCCATGATGTTCACACATAGTGCGCTGCAAAATCTTTTAGGATAGCAATCAAAATTAGGACCACTTGCCCTGATCCTCCTTCTCTCCAGACAAATGGCACTGAGACTAACTGTATTACCCATGTTTCACCTTGGCTGAGAACAGCGGATTCAATACAGAATCTAAACTTTAAGTGGTTGGAGGGTTGTGCAGTTTCAATGGAGACATACAACTTCTGTGACATATTCCAAAAGTCCACTCAACCATAAAATCATTTACAGCACTGGAAGATGTCACTTGACCCTTCAGATCTACGCTGGGACTCCATGAAGCAGTTGAGTCAGTCCCATTCCCCCACAACTTGACAAGTTTATTCCCGTTGTGAAGAGAGCTGGTATTATTTTTAATATTTTAATATTTATGTTTATTGTGTTATTCTGTGAAGCAGGCTTGTGTGTGCGTGTGTGTGCGTGTGGTCTGTGTGTGTGCATGTGTATGTGTGTGTCTGTATGTGTGTGTGTATGTGTGTGTGTGCGTGTGTCTGTGTGTGTATGTGTGTCTGTTTGTGTGTGTGCGCGTGTGTGTGTGTGTGTGTGTGCATGTGTGTGTGCGTGTATGTGTGTATGTCTGTGTGTGCGTGTTTGTGTGTGTATGTGTCTGTGTGTGCATGTGTGTATGTGCGTGTCTATGTGTGTGTGTGCGTGTGTGCGTGTGTGTGTGTGTGTGTGTTTTTGTGTGCATGTGAGTGTGTGTCTGTGTGTGTGTGTGTGACTAATTTAAGAGTTCAGCTGCAATGTTTAGGACATCAAAGTTAAGTGTAAAAGAATGTCTCTTGAGGTAAATATGGCCAAGTTCAATTTTCCATAAGTAAATAAACAGTGGGTAGAAATTTGCATTAGGGGATAAAGAATGCTTTGTTTTGAGCTGTTAAATTTCGAAGGGGACCAAAAACGGTATACAACCTGGCAAAGGACATAAATAAATAAGGGGGTAAGAAGGAGGTCATGAAAAATTGTTATATTCTGGGAAAGATATATTTCAAAGAAGGATACGAATAATGGATTCAAGATGAAAAAGGAAAATATTACTTAAGGGAATACGTGAGAGCTGTGTTAGGAGTGGCCATGCAAGACTGCCTGGAGTGTTGTTTTGCTGGAGAAAGAATTGTAAAGAGGCAAAGTGGGCAGCCTTTAGCCAACTAATTTTAGGGCGGCACGGTGGCTCAGTGGTTAGCACTGTTGCCTCACAGCGTCAGGTACCTGGGTTCAATTCCTGGCATAGGTCACTGTCTGTGTGGAGTCTGCACATTCGCCCCATGTCTGCGTGGGTTTCCTCCGGGTGCTCTGGTTTCCTCCCACAGTCCGATTCGGAGCATTGACCCGAACAGGCGCCGGAGTGTGGCAACTAGAGGAATTTCACAGTAACTTCATTGCTGTATTAGTGCAAATCTTACTTGTGACCAATAAATAAACTTTACTTTACTTTAACTCAGCAAGTGTCTGTTTTTTCAGAAAACAGTTTCAAATCAGCTATTCAGTGAAGCCAGAAAAGGTATTGAGGCTGTAAATCATAATCTGGCAGCTGAAGTTTGAAATTCCTCAGCAGAGTGGAAGTGAGAAGTGAGATATATTGTGGTACATCCCAGTAAACTGGTAGTAGCTTTGTTTTGGTGGTTTTTTAAACTGGATTTTTATTTAAATTACTCAGGGATTGTGCATAAAGGGGTGTTTATTGGTAAATGTAACCAAGTAGGAAGTCTTATTGAGGAAATAATCTATATTTTAATAGTGTAAATGTAATTTTTTGTGCTTCAGTTTTCTTTTATTTTGTCAATAAATGTTTTAATTTAACATCTTAAATCCCCAAAAGTGTTACTGGAATTTGTGGCTTCTGGCTCCAGTACTTGTCATGGTCAAAATACAATAAAAAGGAGCTTACCAAAATTTTGTTTGGGATGTGGTTTGTATGATAATTACCAGCTGTTGAATCATAACACTGTCCTTTGGAAATCATTGATCATCTCCACTCCATCACCCTTGTCGGCAGAGAGTTGCAGATTATTATTGCTCTTTGTAGAGAAAAGTTTGTCCTCACAGTTTCTCTTTATCCTCTGCCAGACCCTTAAATCTGTTCCCCGTTAGGCCCGATACAATCAGCTAATGTGAAGAGTAGAACACGCCAGAGATTTGATCTCAGATATCTAGACTGATACCCCTGGTGCAGTATTGAGGGAATGTTCGACTATCAGAGTCGTTTGGATGAGATGGTAAACCAAGTTCTGTTCTCTTCAATGGATGTAGAAGATCCTATGGCACTATTATGAAGAGGAGCAGGGAGGTTATCGGTAGTGTCCTAGCCAATTAATATGCGTGAACTATATGGTTTCATGGGGACATATATAGTTAATAAAGCCCACCAGTGCCTCTACTTTCTCAGAAGACTAAAGAAATTTGGCATGTCCACTACGACTCTCATCAACTTTTACAGATGCACCATAGAAAGCATTCTTTCTGGGTTGTATTACAGTTTAGTATGGCTCCTGCTCCTGCCTAAGACCGCAAGAAAATACAAAGGGCTGTGAATGAAGTCCAGTCCATCAAGAAAACCAGCCTCCCATCCATTGACTCTGTCTACACTTCCCACTGCTTCGGAAAAGCAGCCAGCATAATTAAGGACCCCACGCAACCCCCCTGGATATACTCTCTTCCACCTTCTTCCGTCGTGAAAAAGATACAAAAGTCTGAGGTCACATACTAACCAACTCAAGAACAACTTCTTCCCTGCTGCCATCAGACTTTTGAATGGAACCACCATATACTAAATTGATCTTTCTCTACACCCTAGATATGACTGTAATCCTACATTCTGCACTCTCTCCCTTCCTTCTTTATGAACAGTGCACTTTGTATATCGTGCAAGAAACAATACTTTTCACTGTATCCTAATACATGTGACAATAATAACTCAAATCAAATCAAATCAGACATAGGAACATGAGTCAGCTCTCAAACCTGCTCCTTCAATCAACTAGTTGACCATCTGCCTTAATGCTATTTTCTCACCCTATTCCCTCAATGTCATTAATATCTAGACACTGTCGATCCTCCCTTAAATATATTCAATATCCAAGCTTCCACAGCCCTCTGAAGTAGAGAATTCCAAAAATTCACTACCCTCTGACTGAAGAAATTCCTTCCGATCTCACTCTGAAATGGCTTGCCTCTTATTCTGATACTGTGTTCCCTGGTTCTAGAGTGACCCCAGCCAGGAGAAACATCCCTTCTGCAACTATCCTTTTTAGCCTTTTAAAAATTTAATTAGGAATTAGATCACTTCTCATTCTTCCAAGTTTTGGAGAATACTAAATCTCCTCTTTCTCTCCTCAAAGGACAGTCTCACATGGGGGCATAGCCTCAAAAAAAGGGGGATCAGATTCAGGATTGAGTTGAGGAGGAACTTCTTCACCCAAAGAGTTGTGAATCTGTGGAATTCCCTGCCCAGTGAAGCAGTTGAGGCCACCTCGGTGAATGTTTTTAAGGCAAAGATGGATTTTTGAACAGTAAAGGAATTAAGGGTTATGGTGAGCGGGCGGGTAAGTGGAGCTGAGTCCACAAAAAGATCAGCCATGATCTTATTGAATGGCGGAGCAGGCCCAAGGGGCCAGATGGCCTACTCCTGCTCCTAGTTCTTATGTTCTTATGTTCTTATTCCAAGAATCAGTCTGGGGAACCTCCCTTGTATTTCCTCTATGGCAAAGGCAAGCATATCCTTCCCTAGGTAAAGGGACCAAAACAGTACACAACACTCTAGGTACAGTCTAATTAATGTTCTATACAAATGAAGCAAGATATCTTTACTCCTGTACTCAAAACTTCTTATGATAAAGGCCAACATACCATTAGACTTGCTGATAGCTTGCTGTAGCTGCATGTTTGCTTTCAGTGGCTTGTAACCAAGGACACCCAAATCCCTTTGGACATCAACACTTTGCAATCTCTCATCATTTAAGAAGTGCTCTGCACCCCCATTTCTCCTGCCAAAGTGAATAACTTACACTTATACACATTGGGCGGAATTTTACCGGCAAGACCACCCGAGGTTCATACGATCCTACCTGAGGCCAAAGGGGAATGCTATTCTGCGAGCCTCGCCCGTCCCTGGAATCGGGGCGGGCGTGCTGGTAAAATTCAGACCATTATATTTCGCCCATCTGCCATGATTTGCCCACTCATCCTGTCCAAATCACCTCGAAGCCTCCTTGCATCCTCTTCACTATTCCCATTCCCACCTAGTGTCATCAGCAAACTTGGAATATATTGTCCCCACACCTGAATAAGCGATATCGATCGTGTGAACAGCTGGGGCCCAATTCCTGACCTTTGCAATACACCACGGGTGACAGCCTACCAAGCTGACAATGGTTCATTTATTCCTACTCTCTGTTATCTGTCTGTTAACCAATCCTCAATCCATGCCAGTATATACCCCTATCCCATGTAATCAAATTTTGTTTACCTGTAATGACAGGTTTGTTCATGGTGGCTCAAGCATCAAATTAAAGTTGATCAGTAATAACTGAAATGGCATCGTGCTTAAAACATTTGAGTATACACCATGAATATTAAAACTGTGAAGCAGAATTTTCCCAATCTTTGCAATGTAAAAATTGTTATTCAGGATAAAAAATCTTTCCCAGATATACGAATTAACTAAATTAATCATCAATTATTAATAAACATTTTCAGGCTGGTTTCCCCTTCTTTGGCAAATTATTGTCAGAGCAGAATTTCTACTGACCCTGTCCCTTAACACACTCAGGTTTCTGGGGAGAATAACTTTTAATTCAGTTAATTGCTTAAACGAAAAGATGAAGGACTTAATTTACTCCTAAGCTTGGTGAATAATGTTGGTCATTGGGTTACTTCTATTGAGAGCGAGGGAGTTTGAAATCTGCTGCAGTGCTTAAAAGCCAAACCCTAAACGTTTAAAACGCTGCAGCTAATGTTTCTCTGTAGATGAAATAGCTGAGGAGAGCAATATGGAGGAAAAGGAGAGTGGAGATGGGAATCAGCTTCAGGAAGAGTTTCCAGGCTTCCAGATTCATCTATGTTAGTACAGAGAGAAGTCTCACAACACCAGGTTAAAGTCCATCAAATTTATTTGGTATCACGGGCTTTCGGAGCATCACCACCCCAATCCAACACCGGCATCTCCACATCACATCTATGCTAGTGGTAGACATAGGTGGCACAAGGAAGAAACTCCTGGGGACTGTAGATCCACAGGTGAGTGGCGTGAATATTGAAGAGGGGCTGTGATAAAGCAGTGCAACCTGCACCTGCCAAAGAATGGCCATGTAGAATGATCTCCCAAACCTGCCCAAAGTATGTGAAGGCACTGTCATCTACGCACAGCCTGCAATACTGGCCTATTCCCCGTTCTAAGCTTAGTCTGTTGACACAATGCACACCCGAACCGATTGGCCTGTCTATTATCAGTTAGTCAATTGATCGAGGGCATCAGCTGCCAGCTACTTCCGTGCTCCAGCGTGAATTTGCAGAACCCAAGAAGATGCCATGACAGTTTGGTCATAGGATAATGCACAGTACCAGCTTGATGACGAAAAACTTGGGGCAGAATTTTCCGGCCGTTCACGCCAACGGGATTTTCTGGTCCTGCTGCAATGAATGGAGCTTTGGCTGAGCGCCAAAACCTGTCCTCGCTTGCAGCAGCGGCGGCGGGGCCTGAACATCCCACCAACCAGCAACAGCCATGTCCCCCAACTCAATAAAAAAACCCAGCTGATATGGATAGTGCTACATTAAAATTATTAAAGATTTTTTTTCAGCATTTTTTCAGTCAGTTGTAACACATCCCTTTAATTGCCCCATCCTGGTAAATTTCAATTCCATACTTTTAGTGTTGCTTCTTTGCATAATTATGACACTAAGATGATATCAGAAAATTGAGTGCAAATGTTTCACTTCCATTCATACCAGTGGATAACCTGTTTCCCACCATTCAGGGGCAGATTACAGGCACGTGGCAATATCTAAATGGCCCACGGTCGAACCTGTTACCATTCAGTGACAGTGTTCATTATTTAGTTCTTCTAACTCTTACTGCAGTTGTGTGACTGGCTGTTTGTGCACCAAGTATGTCATTTGTAATTATTAAACAAAGCATGAAACCAGCGTTTGAATAATTCCCCGTGTCAATGCGGTTTGTAGATAGCGTTGATGCTATTATTTAAACAAACTTCAATGGCAAAAAAAAGGACAGACACAGGAATGGATGGTCAATATCACCAGGAATTGAAAAACAATTATAATGACCTCCATTTAACATAAGAAATACGTGCATTCTTCATACAGGGTCTGGTTAAATATCTAGTTTCAGTTCAGTAAAGGTTACTTGCGTGTAAGTCCCCATTGTATGCTTATTTTTCCATGTCTTGTTTTCTATATTACAATGTATTGTTATGCCTCTTGTAACCAAGTCTGACTATAGTGCCTTTCTCTGTTATGTTCAACTTACGGTACATAACAAGTCTCCAGGTAGTGTGGCTGTACTGGCATGTAGCTTGATCTAATGCCTTGGGAATACCATATTATTACAATGCTACAGAGGCCTTTCTCCAAATAAAATTTTAATGATTCATTCTTTTGTTGTTCTTTGCACTAGCTGTGACTGCAACTGTGCAACTTCATGTCCGTACACTGCGTTGACTATGCTAAGCAAATGCCTCATCAACAATGCTAGCGTGTTTGGGCCTTGTCAGTCGCTGGAGCCCAGGTATCATGAATAATTGAAAAGAATTTAGAAGAAGAATTTAGAGTTTGGGCATGTAGCCGTTACACTGCTCACCAGATTATGGATTTCTTTCTAACACAGGGATAAAGTGGGAATTTCTTTTTTATTTATTCATTCTTATGGGATGTGGGCATCGCTGTTTGGGCCAGCATTTATTGCCCATCCCTAACTGCCTTCCATTTTGTATGGGATTTGAGAGTCAACCACATTGCCGTGGGTCTGGAGTCACATGTAGGCCAGACCAGGTAAGGATGGCAGATTTCCTTCCCTAAAGGACATTAGTGAATCAGATGGGGTTTTACTTCAATCGGCAGTGGTTTCATGGTCGATAGTTGACTTTTAATTCCAGATTATTTTACTAATTTAAAAAATTTTTAAAATATTTTTATGATTGGAGCAATGTGTCAGCAGCAATTTACCAAAGATCCTTAGACAGCATCTTCCAACCCACGACCACTTCCATCGAGAAGGACAAGGGCAGCAGATACATTGGAACACCTCCACCTGCAAGTTCCCTTCCAAGCCACTCACCATCCTGACTTGTAAATATATCACCGTTCCTTCGCAATTGTTGGGTCAAAATCCTGGAATCCTCTCCCTAATGGCATTGTGGGTCAACCCTCAGCACATGGACTGCAGCGATTCAAGAACAGTAAGAAGTCTCACAATACCAGGTTAAAGCCTAACAGGTTTTTGACCAAGTGATTGTTGGAATGGTGATTTAATACTAATTGTGTGTGATTTGGGGTGAGTATCCAGCCAGGCTTTTATGAGTTCCTGGTTATTGGTTGTTTTGTGTCCCAGATAGCTTGCCGCCGGGATGTCCTACATTTCAGATTTAAGGTTTTTGTACAAGTACAGTATGTACCTGTGTACATCAAATACATTCATACCCCAGTATCTCACTCCCACAGTCTTGACACCCAATCCTGCACCTATTGTTCCACCAGAACACCCCCTCCCCACTCCCACACAGATTCTATCAACCCCCACCATCCCAATCCCACAACTTCGCCAGAACAGGTCCCCTGCTCATATGGTCCCATAAGAACATAAGAACCAGGAGCAGGAGTAGGCCATCTGGCCCCTCGAACCTTCTCTACCATTCAATAAGATCATGGTTGATCTTTTCATGGACTCAGCTCCACTTACCCGCCCGCTCACCATAACCCTTAATTCCTTTACTGTTCAAAAATCTATCTCTCTTTGCCTTAAAAACATTCAATGAGGTAGCCTCATCTGCTTCACTGGGCAGGGAATTCCACAGATTCACAACCCTTTGGGTGAAGAAGTTCCTCCTTAACTCAGTCCTAAATCTGCTCCCCCTTATTTTGAGGCCATGCCCCTTAGTTCTGGTTTCACCCGCCAGTGGAAACAACCTCCCTGCTTCTATCTTATCTATTCCCTTCATAATTTTATATGTTTCTATAAGATTTCCTCTCATTCTTCTAAATTCCAATGAGTATAGCCCCAATCTAATCAGTCTCTCCTCATAAGCCAACCCTCTCAACAGGACAGACAATCAACCTGGTGAATCTCCTCTGCACCCACTCCAGTGCCAGTATATCCATGCCAACATGTCCTTTATTTCTTTCCCCTGAGAGTTGGCCACCCTGGTGTGCCTTGGAGGGGAATATGCAGGCAATGACATTCCCAGGCATCTGTTGCCCTCGTCCTTCCAGGTTGTAGAGGTTATGGCCGGAATCTTACTCCCATTCACGTCGGTGGGATTTTCCCATCCCGCCGCAGTGAACGGAGATTTGGCTGGCTACCAAACTCTCCGACCTCGCTGCACCAGGTCCATGGTATGAATGGCAGGTAAGATCACGCCCTTCATATTTGGAAGGTGCTGTTGAAAGAGGCATGGCGAGTTGCTGCAATACATCTCGTTGATGGTCCACAATGTTCACTGGCAGTGAAAGGAGGGAATATTTAATGTGGTACATGGGATATTGTTCAAGCGGGCTGTTATGTCCTAGATTGCAGTGAAGTTATTGAGTCTTGTTGGAGCTCTTTTCTTCTGGGCAAGTGGAGATTAATTGATCACATCCCTGATGTGTACCTTATAGATGGTGGATGACTTTTCATGAGTCAGAAGGTGAGTTACTTGCTACAGAATTCCCAGCCTCTCACTGGCATTCATTCCCAAACTTCTAGACAGATCAGCCAGTTGGTTTTGTTTGATTGGTCAACCACACTACAAACAGTTATTGGGCTTTTAATTTAAACATCTTCCAAGCATTTCAGTTTCACGCGACAAATAAGGACAGTGATTGACCCTTTAATTCATTCAACAATATCTCTCTTTATTTAGCACCTCAGGTACCAACTCGAACATTAACATTTGCAACTCATTAACTCTATTACTGAACTTTAACTCTTAACTGAGCATCAACTTTAATTATTTAACTGAAAATAGATATCACCGAGTTTTGGAAAAACCTTGGCCAAGAAATATCCCTGACGTAGAATCTATCTTCTTCTCTGAAGCATCCTTCAGGGCACATGCCTTACGATCGTTATTCTCTGCAGAGTTGTCGCTGACAAACAAAGGACTGCAGTGACCTTTATCCTCAAATGCTCCACTTGCTGCCGGAAGATTCTTTATCAGCGAGAGCATGCCCTCCACCCTGGAAGCCCTGGATGAACCTTGTATCTGGGGTCACCATTGCAGATGTCAGAGCAGCTTTCTCGAAGGTCAACCCACGGAAAGCGACTGGCCCGGACGAGCACTCAGATCCTGCGTGGATCAGCTGGCGGGGATATTCACAGACATTTTCAACCTCTCTTTGCAAAAATCTGAGGTCCCTATCTGCTTCAAGAAGAAGACCATCATCCCGGTACCTAAGAAAAGCCAAGCAGCGTGCCTTAATGACTATTGTCCAATGGCTCTGACATCCATCATTATGAAGTGCTTCGAAAGACTAGTCATGGCACGATTCAATTCCAGCCTCCTGGATTGCCTGGATCCACCTCAGTTTTCCTACTGCCGCAACAGGTCCACAGCAGACGCTATTTCCCTGGCTCTGCATTCAACCCTGGAACACCTAGATTACAAGGACACCTATGTCTGACTCCTATTTATTGACTACAGCTCAGCCTTCAACACCATTATTCCGACAAGACTCATCTCCAAACTCCATGGCCTGAGCCTCGGCTCCTCCCTCTGCGACTGGATCCTGAATTTCCTAACTCACAGACCACAATCAGTAAGAATAGGCAACAACACCTCCTCCACGATCATCCTCAACACCGATGCCCCACAAGGCTGTGTTCTCCGTCCCTCCTATACTCTTTATATACCTATGGCTGTGTGGCCAAATTCCCCTCCAATTCGATTTTCAAGTTTGTTGACGACACCACCGGTGGGTCGGATCTCAAACAATGACGAGACAGAGTACAGGAATGAGATAGAGAATCTGGTGAACTGGTGCAGCAACAAAAATCTCTCCCTTAATGTCAACAAAACGAAGGAGATTGTCATCAACTTCAGAAAGAGTAAAGGAGAAAATGCCCCTGTCTACATCAAGGGGGACAAAGTGGAAAGGGTCGAGAGATTCAAGTTTTTAGGTGTCCAGATCATCAACAACCTGCCCTGGTCCCCCCTATGCCAACACTATAGTTAAAAAAGCCCATCAATGCCTCTACTTTCTCAGAAGACGAAGGAAATTTGGCATGTCAGCTACAACTCTCACCAACTTTTACAGATACACCATAGAAAGCATTCTTTCTGATTGTATCACAGGTTGGTATGGCTCCTGCTGTGCCCAAGACCGCAAGAAACTACAAAAGGTCATGAATGTAGCCCAATCCATCACGCAAACCAGTCTCCCATCCATTGACTCTGTCTACACTTCCTGCTGCCTTGGCAAGCAGCCAGCATAATTAAGGACCCCGGACATTCTCTCTTCCACTTTCTTCCGTCGGTAAAAGATACAAAAGTCTGAGGTCACGTACCAACCAACTCAAGAACAGCTTCTTCCCTGCTGCTGTCAGACTTTTGAATGGATCTACTTTGCATTAAGTTGATCTTTCTCTACACCCTAGCTATGACTGTAACACAATATTCTGCACTCTCTCCTTTCCTTCTCTATGAACAGTATGCTCTGTCTGTATAGCGCGCAAGAAACAATACTTTTCACGGTATGCTGATACATGTGACAATAATAAATCAAATCAAATCAAGTCATCCAGCCAAGTGTGTAATCCGAAACTGATCACATGGCTCGAACATCCAATGAAATTACTTGGGAATGACGTCATTACACTTACTTCACATGACATAGAATCATAGAAACCCTACAGCACAGAAAGAGGCCATTCGGCCCATTGAGTCTGCACCGACCACAATCCCACCCAGGCCCTACCCCCATATCCCTACATATTTTACCCACTAATCCCTCTATCTTATGCATCTCAGGACACTAAGGACAATTTTAGCAGGGCCAATCAACCTAACCCGCACATCTTTGGACTGTGGGAGGAAACCGGAGCACCCGGAGGAAACCCACGCAGACACGAGGAGAACGTGCAAACTCCACACAGACAGTGACCCAAGCCGGGAATCGAACCCAGGTCCCTGGAGCTGTGAAGCGGCAATGCTAACCACTGTGCTACCGTGCCGCCTGTACCACACATGTACCACATATTATGGCAATTAAAGTCTAGGCCACGATGTCTGTTCGAATGTAAACAACTTCCCTTATTTAGTTAGCACAGGAAGCTGCCGCTCACAGCTCCCAGACCGGAGCAACTTTACAACCTGCATCTGTAAGTCTACAAGATTATGAGGGGCATGGACGGAGTGGATAGCCAGAAGCTTTTTCCCAGGGTGGAAGAGTCAATTACTAGGAGGCATAGGATTAAGGTGCAAGGGGCAAGGTTTAAAGGAGATGCGCAAAGCAAGTTTTTTACACAGAGTGTGGTGGGTGCCTGAAACTCGCTGCCTGGGGAGGTAGTGAAGGCAGATATGATAGTGACTTTTAAGGCGCATCTTGACAAAGACATGAATAGGATGGGAATAGAGGGATATGGTCTCCGGAGGGGGTTTTAATTCAGCCGGGCAGCATGGTCGGTGCAGGCTTGGAGGGCCGAAGGGCCTGTTCCTGTGCTGTAATTTTCTTTGTCCTTTGTTCTTTGGTTTTAATTATAAGTTGACCAAAAATCCCAGCATGCTTAACTCGCAACCAGAATAGGCATTCTAAAGCCACTATTGCCTTTATTGTTGTTAAATCATTGTTGTAGTCATTCTTTCTCCGTCTGCAGGATTTTCTCCAATTTTATTCCTTGCAGTCGTATATTTTGCTGCCATCGATTTTGCCAATTGTTGCTGTGAATGACAGGTTGTTCTGTCAATTACTTGCAACGGTGCTGTACTTGCTGCTAGTAATGTACTTTGTGAATCAGACTTTGCCATTTCAATCCGCTGTAATTCTCTTTGCCCATGCTGTGCATTTTATTCACGTTTAAGCATTTCATTTCAATTTCCTACCTATTCATTTTGGTTCGCATTTCAGGAACACTAACTGGCCTCTATTGTGAAAACTGCAGATTGAGAATCCTTTTCTTGGGTGTTTTAACAATGGAGGTGTTATTTTACTTCGCTACTTCGGTCACGATTCATTTGCATATCTCATTCATCACACTTCACAGCTTTTGAAATATGAATAAAAGTGCCCCTCCTATACCCCAAAATCAGATGGAAAATAATGCATTGGATCACACAACATCCCAGCATGTTTGGGAAAGCTGCAAAAAAAAAGCTACTAAAAGCTTCCAAAGAAGAATCACATTGCACTCAAAATGATAACTCCGTTTTCCCTCCACAATCTGCTGAGTTTGTGCAGTACTTTCTTAAAATTTACATCTTGAAAAATTACACTTAGCACATCAGATGTACATGTTTCAAGTATCATTTCAAACATTATACAAGTTCAAAGGTATCCCAATGCAGTCTACCTTTTTTATACAGTATGTTTACAAGCACTCATCACAGTAGATGACTTACTCCACTGTTTCTATTTATTTATTTCAGATAGGGGCAGTACGGCGGCACAGTGGTTAGCACTGCTGCCTCACAGCACCAGGGACCCGAGCTCGATTCCGGCCTTGGGTGACTGCCTGTGTGGAGTTTGCGTGTTATCCTCGTGTCTGAGTGGGTTTCCGCTGGGTGATTCGGTTTCGTCCCACAGTTCAAAGATGTGCTGGTTGGCCATGCTAAATAGCCTGTTGTGCCCAAATGATATGTAGGTTAGGTGGATTAGCAGGATAAATGTGTGCAGTTGCAGGGGATGAGCCTGGGTCAGGTGGGCGACATGGTGGCACAGTGGTTAGCACTGCTGCCTCACAGCGCCAAGGACCCAGATTCGATTCCCGGCTTGGATCACTGCCTGTGCGCAGTTTGTACGTTCTCCCCGTGTCTGCGTGGATTTCCTCAGGGAGCTCCAGTTTCCTCCCACAGAATGAAAAACATGCCACTTAGGTGCATTGGCCGTGCTAAATTCTCCCTCAGTGTACCCGAACAGGCGCCGGATTGTGTGACTAGGGGCATTCCACAGTAACTTCATTGCAGTGTTAATGTAAGCCTACTTATGACTAATAAATAAACTTTAACTTTATGTTCTGTCGGATAGTCGGTGCAGACTTGGGCTGAATAGCCCTGCACTGTGAGGATTCTTCAATTCTGTTTCCAGCATCTGCAGTTCTTTTATTACCACCTGATTCTTGATTTGCAAGGAAACGTAAAAGTAATTATCTTTGATCATTTTAAATGATGCATCCTGAGCAGAGACACCTAAGTGAACTCTATGTTTTCACATATTTTATTTCTTTCAGTTTACCAACATTCCCGCCTCTCATTAGAGTTTATAGCCAAACAATTCTTCCCTCAGCTCCAAGACAAGATAAGCCAGAATTGTCCCCGTAGCTTAAATGAACAATGCTACTCTGCATTCAGTTGAGGAGGAGTGAGGAGTGAGTCTTTGTAGAAGCAACCCAGCCAAGAACTGTCAAATCTTAATGTGAATGTGGGCTGAAAGATCTGGCAACTGAGACATAAAAGCTGAACCCATTGTGTTTCAATTGCTACCGTAATGGACCACGGGCTCTGACTGAGCCTGTGCTGCTCAGCAAAGGGCCTTCTGATTAAATTGGCAATCAATTTTGAATCATAGAATCCCGACAGTGCCGAAGGAGGCCATTTGGCCCGTCGGGCCTGCACCAACAACAATGCCACGCAGGCGCTATCCCTGTAATCCCACATATTTACCCTTGCTAGTCCCCCTGACACTAAGGGGCAATTTTGCATGGCCAATCAACCTAGCCCGCACATCTTGGGTGGAAAACAGAGCACCAGAGGAAACCTATGCAAACACGGGGTGAACGTGCAAACTTCTGACAGTCACCCAAGGCCAGAATTGAAACCGGGTCCCTGGCGCTGTGAGGCAGCAGTGCTAACCGTTGTGCCACCGTGCTGCCCTTAAAATGCCTGCTCCAGGCGAGGCTATTCAGTAAATGAATAGTGGCTGGAATTTTACCGGCACACCCGCCCCAATTCCGGGGGTGGGCGAGGCTCGGAGAACGGCATTCTCCACTGGCCTTGGGTGGGATCGTACAAACCTCGGGCGGACGTGCCAGTAAAATTCCACCCATCACGTATGCTTGACGGTGTGGTGTCCTGGAAATATTATCATTGGAAATATGAGCAAAATAAAACAGTAAAATGGGCCGGAATTTTACTGCCACGCCCGCCCTGGAATCGGGGTGGGCGCGGCACGCAGAACGGAATTCTCCATTGGCCTCGGGTGGGATTTTATGAGCCTCGCCCAAGCAAGATCGTAAAATACCGGCCATGATTTCCCAGAAAATTAGATAAATACGTCTCTATACATGGCATTCACACGGTCCTCAGCCAACCCACAGCCCAACATGAGGCCCAGTCCATTTTGAGTCTGGCCCTCATTAGCAAAAGGGCCAGTTACATCATTGACAGGAAACGAGCATCCCAGGGCAGTTTCCCAGCTTCAGAGCGGTGGAAGGCAAATCCCTGGCAAGATGTGCTCTGTTCGAGGGAAAGGGGGTGATCCACTACAGACACAGAAGCAGAGGCTAGCTTTATGGAGGCCAGTGGAAAAATTCAGGCTTTCCTAGTCCCACAAAAATAAACTTATCTTCTGGACCTTTTTTTTGACTGGATCATCAATTGATACTGGACAGAGACAGTGAAAAATTCACCCAATACTGTCCTCATGTGGCAATCCGAGTCCCACATACATCATTGGACCCACAGTTTGGACATTGAAAGGACAACCATCACAATGTCACGGCTATTCCACCACTAAGTCTCTCCACCATCGACAAAACACAAGGCAGAAGTGTGATGGAAAACTCCCCACTTGCCTGGATAAGTGCAGCTCCGACAACACTGAAGAAGCTCGTCGTCATCCAGAACAAAGCAATCCACTTAATAAGTACCTCTTCCATAAACATTCACTCCCTCCACCACCGACAGTAGCATCAGTGTTTACCAGCTACAAGATGCGCTGCAGGAACTTACGAAGACTTCTTAGGCAGCACCTTCCAAACGCACAATTGCTACCATCGAGAAGGATGAGAGTAGCACATACATGGAAACCCCACCACCTGGAAATTCCCCTCCAAGTCACTCACCCTACTGACTTGGAAATATATCGCATTCCTTCACTGTGGCTGGGTCAAAACTCTGGAACTCCCTCCCTAGCAGCTCTATGGATGTGCCTACACCTCATGGACTGCAGCGGTTCAAGAAGACAATTCACCACCACCTCCTCAATGGCAACTAGAGATGGGCAATAAATGTTGACCAAGCCAGTGACACCCACATTCTGCAAAATGAATTATAATAATGATAAGATAGTGTCTGACAAACTGTCAGCAAGAATAGGCATTAAGTCTTCACCACATTCGTACGAGATGCAGATGGCCCATTTTGTAGGGCACTGTTTCTCAGTAAAATATAAAGGTTTTCAATTTGAGAGAGGGGAAATTTGACCATAGACTAGAAAGTTTGTCTGAGAAGTCAAACGGTATTATACAGGTAGTAAGTGAACTTGAACTTCTGGGTGAGACAAATAGAGTGGAATTTTCAAACCATAGGATGGCAGCGGAATCTTCTGGTCCCACTGACACAACACCACACTCCCCCCCCAATCCCCCCACCATGGGTTTCCCGGTGGCACAGCGTAGATTCAATGGGAAATCCCACTAACAGCGGCGGGACCAGAAGATCCCAAGACCAGGCAATGGTGGGCCTCGTCCTCCGCCAAAAAACATGCTGTACATATATATATATATATATATTTATATTTACATAGACTCCTACAGTGCAGAAGGAGGCCATTCGGCCCATCAAGTCTTTACCCCAGTTAGTCTCTCTGACACCAATGGACAATTTAGCATGGCCGTGGGAGGGAGGCTTGAAAATCCCACCAATAGCTTTAGAAGAAGTAAAAGCAGCAGGAATTCCCATCGGGGGTACGGAAGTCGCTTCAGTCTTTCAATGGACAGTTAATGCATGTTCCTGACTGTGTCTGGCTCTGAAAGAGCAATGTGCGTTTATCACCTTCATCTGGTTGCCATGGCACAGAGCACGCCAAATCATCGATCTAAATTTAAAGAGACAGTGGACTTTGGGTGTCATGGTGGCACAGTGGTTAGCTCTGCTGCCTCACAGCGCCAGGGACCCGGGTTCAATTCCCGGCTTGGGTCACTGTCCGTGTCTTCGTGGGTTTTCTCTGGGTGCTCCAGTTTCCTTCCACAGTCCAACGATGTGCAGGTTAGGTTGATTGGGCATGCTAACTTGACCCATAGTGTCGGAGGATTCGCAACGCAAATATGTGGGGACATGGGGATAGGACGTGGGTGGGATTGTTGTCAGTGCAGGCTCAATGGGCTGAATGGCCTCCTTTTGCACTGTAGGAATTCTATGATTCGATGAAGAAGCATGACCTGTATTTGCTATTCAGTTCAATTGTCTTCACCCCCAGATGTCTTAAGACATTCATGGAAGGATGTAACGCCTTTAAGGATTTGGAAAAGCAATGACGGTGTATTAGCTGGCTGTTATTTCATAGATCTTTATTAAATGGTTGACAGTATGAGGGACAGAATCACATGGTCTGTGACTCCTGTAACTCCATTGAACCTAATTGGGATAAATTTCATTTATATTCTGTATGATTGGAACAATGATTTAAAAATATCTGTTCAGAAGGTGTCATTCATCATAATTACAGTAAGTGAGGATCATCTCCTGCTAAGAATCTGGCAGCACATTGAAAAACTAAATTTCTATTCAATATTTTTCATCTAAAAACTTTGGATACCTAATTAGAAAATAAGAATGTCAGTGAGAACACCGAAATCACTTAGGAATCTAAACCTAGTTCCAAAGGAAATGAACAGCCAGAAGAATGACGAGTTCACAGCAAGCATTTTAGTGCACTCATCCTCCTTGGCAGTTCGAGGATACTCGGGATGTCTCGCACACGCATTGCTGGAGCACCTTGATACTGCATTGTGAAAATAATCAACCCCTGTCAAAACATCACAGTTACAACCACACTTCTGGAATGATTGCATACAGTACATAGCTCAGCAATGGAATAGAACTATAGAAACAGAAACAACAAGCAGGAGTATCATAGAATCCTACAGTGCAGAAAGAGGCCATTCGGCCCATCGTGTCTGCACCAACCACAATCCCACCCAGGCCCTATCCACATATCCCTACATATTTACCCACTAACCTATGCATCTCGGGACACTAAGGGGCAATTTAGAATGGCCAATCAACCTAGCCCGCACATCTTTGGACTGTGGGAGGAAACCGGAGCACCCGGAGGAAACCCATGCAGACACAGGGAGAATGTGCAAACTCCACACAGACAGTGACCCAAGCCGGGATTCGAACCCAGGTCCCTAGAGCTGTGAAGCAGCAGTGCTAACCACTGTGCTACCGTGCCGCCCAATTTTTTTTCTTAAAATGTGATGAGGGTTTCTGCCTCTACCACCCTTTCAGGCATCGAGCTCCAATCCCTCAGCACCCTCTGGATGAAAGAATTACTCAATTCCCTCTTAATCCTTCTACCAATCACTTTAAATCTATGCCTCCTAGTTACTGACCCCACTGCTAAGGGTCTCTAAACAACAGAGAAAAAAAATCATGTCTACATCTTCCTTCAGATCTCTGAAAACACACAGTTCTCATAAGCAAGTTATTGGCTTCGGAGCGGAGGAGTAGGATTAGCCTGTCCCCATATTCTGTTAGATCATGGTTCATCGGCACCTTAACTCCATTGCTCCGTTTCTCTTGATATCATCCAAGCTCTAACAATCTTAGCACAGCCTTCGGGACCCAAATTTCAGCTTTCCACAATTCCACTGATTTCAGTGCTTCCTGATTTCCCCATTAAATGGCCCAGCTCTAATTCCTTGATTTAAGAAGGACCAAGAGATTGATTAAGAGGGAAAAAATAGAGTACAACAATAAACTTGTAAGGAACACAAAAGGGGACTGTAAAAATTTCTATAAGTATATAAAAAGTAAAGGATTAGTGAAGACAAATGTTGGTCTTTTACAGTTTGAAACTGGAGAATTTATAATGGAGAACAAAGAAATGGCTTAGCTATTAAACAATTACTTTAGATCTGACTTCACAGAAGAAGACTCAAATAACTTCCCAGAAATACTAGGGACCCAAGGGTCTAGTGAGAAGGAGGAATTGAAGGAAATTAATGTTAGTTTAAAAAAAAAGGGGTGGAGAAATTAATGGGGCTGAAAGCCGATGAATCCCCATGGCCTGATAATCCACTGCCCAGGGTACCAAAGATAGCGACCATGGCAATAGTGGACGTGTAGGTTCTAACATCAATAGTAGGTTGCTTGGCCCTTTGAGCCTTCTCTGCCATTCATTATGATTATGGACGATCATCAAATTCAATATCCTGATCCCCCCTTCTCCCCAAATCTCTTGAACCCTTTAGCCCCAAGAGCTATATCTAATTTCTTGAAATCACACGACTTTTTGGCCTCAACTACTTTCTGTAATAGTGAATCCCACAGATTCATCACTCTCTGGGTGAAGAAATTTCTCCTCACTTCAGTTCTAAAAGGTTTACCCCTTATCCTCATTCCATGACCCCTAGTTTTGAACTCCTCCACCATTGGGAACATTCTTTCTGAATCTACCTTGTCTAACCCTGTTAGAATTTTACAAGTTTCTATGAGATCCCCTCTCACTCGCCTAAATTCCAATAAATACAATCCTAACCAACTTAGTCTCTGCTCACACGATAGACCTGCCATCCCAGGGATCAGCCTGGTAACCTTCTCTGTACTCCATCCATACTCCTTATGGACACCAAAACTGCACACAATAGCAGTCAGGTTGCCTGCATTATGCCAGTGTAAATGTGGGTACACTTCCTTGCTCCTTGCCTCAGTGAAACTACTGGTTCCAGAAAAGCAGAAAAGGCTACTGCAGCCCTTAGCAACAAACAAAATGTCATTACCCTCATCCTACTTTCAGTAATTTTTAGTATTGACTTAGCATTGCGGCTAAAGTTCATAAGTGTGAGCAAGTGGGCCAAGAGAGAACCGATTATAGACCCGAAGTTAAACAATTTCAAGAGTTAAGAGACTCAGCTATGAATGTTTATGCTTAAGCAGCAATTGATATATACAAGCATTCTCACCAGAAGGAATGTCCATGTTAAAGTTACCGTAGAAATTCAGTGTGTAATCTGTGGTCCAGTTGGTACTGACACAAATTTGGGCAGAATTTTACTAGCACGTCCACCTGAGGTTCGTACAATCCCCATGTGAGGCTAACGGAGAATGCCGTTCTCTGAGATTCGCCCGCCCCCAGAATCGGGGCTGACATGCCGGTAAAATCCCGGCCAAAGGATATTTATTAACAAGGAAAAATTGGAGAGAACCAATCAATCCCCCACACCGGGCTGCCCTGGAGCAGCCCAATGCCTCAGACTATCTTCTGCCTGAGAGAGGACTCCACCTCCCTGGGGTGATTACCCACTCTCAATCCCAGTTGGTCCCCAGTTGACTTTCCTCCGACGTGTCAACATTTAAAGGGACAAGCACCAAAATCACCACAGGGGTGTGGAGTCAAACTTCGTTTGATGATGCTCCAATGTGCCTCGGAATGATTTACTGTGTTAAAGATGCTCTGTGGATGCAAGTTGTTGTTGCGATGCTCGCCATTATTCAACTGTACACTCAACTTCGAATAAAATCAAACTTAAAAATTGTTGCTCACCTTGTATTCTTGTTTTGTTCATTTATTTTCCTTCCATGTTGTCTCTTATTCACATTTTTATTACTTGGCCTTTAATTCTTCTTAGGAATAGAAAAAATACCAACTCGGAGATATGTCAGAGATGGGCACCACGCTGAACACAATTAGCATTTTATTAACAAATCCAGAAGTCCAGAATAAAGGGATATGGTCCCCAGAAGAGTAGGGGGTTTTAGTTCAGTCGGGCAGCATGGTCGGTGCAGGCTTGGAGGGCTGAAGGGCCTGTTCCTGTGCTGTATTTTATTTTGTTCTTTGTTCTTTGTTATTTACATAAGCCAATTTATGGTCTCAGACTCGGGAGATTGTCTTGTTCGTGGCATTGATACAAGTCGTTATTTTCTATGTTGGATAGAGACTCACGTATCTCTGGTGAATTACTTTCCCTGTGCTGCCAACAACTTAATTATCACTAAGTGGGATAATACATCAACAAAACATTATGTCCATCTTAATCGGCAGTTATAATCTAAGGAGCAAGTTTTGAGCCCTCAGCATTATCTTTCCCCCAATTAAGTCATAAGATAATGACTAACATAGGGCCCGATTTTACCATTTTGATTCTAAATGCCGAATCTGGGCGTAGTACAGATCTGACCTTGAAATCCGCTTTCAGACGCGCCCATACGCTTTCAGCCGGCTCCAGTCCGATCCGCGCTGTGGGCGGGGCTTAGCGCTGCCGAACGAGCGGAGTTCTGAACTGCGCATGCGCAGTTCGAAAAAAATTTGAAAAAGCGTGTCCGGGTCGGGAAAAAAAAAAAGCAGAAAGCGGAGAGAGCGGCTCTCTGACACAGATCATCCTCTGGGGGGGGGGGGGGTAGGGGGCGGGGGGGGGGGGGCGGTGGGGAGGAGGGAGGCAGGTCAGATGTATCTCTGGGGGGGAGGAGGGGGAGGCGGGTCAGTGATACGGATCATTGATGTGCCTTGCACTGGAAGTCGCTCCTGTGCTAATTTTATTCTGGTAGTCACAGGAAGATGGAATCCTGTAACTCTGTGATGACTTCCACGATTAGGTGAAAGAGAGCCTGGGAGTTTTAGAGAGGTTCTGTTGTAAAGAAGGCAGAAAACAATAGCTAGCTGTCTCAGGTCATTGATATAAACCTTTGATGAGACAAATGAATCTTGCAGGCATTTCTCATGGAGAGGAGATTGCTTATCGATCTATATCAAAAAATTCATGCCGCACGTCCACTCCGGGGGGAGGGATTCGTTCCTCCGGTGGAGAGGAGGGATCGCCCGCAGAGTGGCAGCGGACACCCCTGCCCCCCCCACCAGAGATCCATCTGCCCCCCCCCCGACCAGTGAGCGATCGGGCCTCCCCCCCACCACCAGACAATGACCAACTCTCTCGTCCCCCCCCAGAGATACATCTGACCCGCCTCCTCCCCCTCCCCCCTCAGAGGATGCTCTGACCCGCCTCCCTCCTCCCCCCCCCTCCCAGAGGATGTTCTGACCTGCCTCCCTCCTCGCACCCCCCTCCCAGAGGATGCTCTGATCCGCCTCCCTCCTACTCCCCCCTCCCAGAGGATGCTCTGACCCGCCTCTCTCCTCCCCCCACCTCCCAGAGGATGCTCTGACCCGCCTCTCTCCTCCCCCACCACCCAGAGGATGCTCTGACCTGCCTCCCTCCTCCCCCCCCTCCCAGGGGATGATCTGGGTCAGAGAACCGTTGCAGGCTCTGAACCCGCTTCGGAGGTTCCCCTGCAAAATAAAAATCGGCTTCGGATTTTTATTTTGCAGGTCACTAAAAACGCGGATCCAGAACAGAACAGAAGAAGGTAAAATAGGAATTGATGATAGAGTTGGGCGGGCGGTTCATTAAATCGATTTAAATGCATGCTAATGCATTTAAATCGTCGGGCCGCCCGATTCGGGCACGGAACGGATCCGCGCCCGAATTGGATGTCGGTAAAGTCACGATTTGCTCGGACGTGGGTGCAGATCGCGATAAAGGCCTCACACCCGATTGTACCGCGATTTCGCGCCCGAAAACGGGCGCAAATTGTTGGTAAAATCAGGCCCATAATCAAGGGAATAAACAACATTGGAATGTGCAGTTCCTGACCTTGTTCAACCCGTAACAAAAATAAAGTAGCAAGTCTCAGCAAGCCACAATGATGGTTTCCCAGACATCTCGTGAAAGAAAATGTCCAAGTTCATTTTAACTCCAGTTGTGAGAAGGTTTGTTATAAAAACTGGCTCAATGGAACTTGAGAAAAGCACGATTTACATAGTAGGATTTCCAAACACAGAAAATAAATACCCCAGAGTTTTAGTGAGGAAGAATGTCCTCAGAATACCAAAAATAAACACAAATATGTCGCTCAAAGACTGGATTCACAGTATCAGGACCCAAATAAACATTGCATAAAGTTGCAGGGTTTACAAGTACCAGACCCTTATCCAGTCTCTTAAAGCCAGATGCACCTGAAAACTGGCTCCAAATCAAACCTTGCACCCTGGGACGAAATTTGAATAAAACCTTTTTACCCTTTATTTTTCAAACTTCATTTTATGTATGATAAATATAGGACTCAGAGTCTGTAAAATCTCCAAGTGTGGCACATGTCAGGTCTCAGTTTGCCCATATACAGGATCCAATACCTGTATAGAGAAGAACGTGAATCTTACTGTAAGGTAGCAGTACGTAACAGAAATGGATATGAAGGAAAATAAGAATTACTAAAGACCTCTCGTAAAACACTGACGCAGAAAAATGCTAGCGGGGTTGTATTAAATTAGATACATTGGGGACTAGTAAGTCTTCAGTACTTGCAATTGGTCATAACTGGAGCTTGGAGAGAGACCATCAGGGTTTGGTGATCAAGTTAGTGGGTGTGAGAGGCTGGGCCACAGGCGGCAGAGGGGATACTGAAGGCAGCCTTAAAGGTTTTGGGAGAGTATTCCCGCTAGCCCACAAGATTTGCCATGGAAGGGATTCAGCTTTCCGGAGATGGCAGCTCCAACACTGAGCCATGGAAAGTGGTAAAATTTAAATCAATCTCCCAATTGCACTGTAGGAGTTGGACCTAGATATGCAAATAAAACGTTCATGAAGACACTATGCAACTTCCCACAGTTAAAATGGCAGGGGATGAGTGCAGAGTGGGTTAGGGACTAGGACCTTCCTACTCCCCTCTTCAACAACCACCCCCCAACAACCCACTCCAATCCTCCCTCATCATTGTGCAGGTGAATATTGTGTCTTCTTCAGAAACCTGCACCTTAAAAGTCTCTCCAGCTGTCTCAGTGGGGCTGATGGTTTGCCTGTTGGAAAGCACTTTGTGTGGCTTTAGATGTCAATTCCTGATTTGCTGTTCCTTGTTAAAACAAACACAAGTGAATAGCTCAACACGGAGGCCAAGTGTATTTTTGTCACATTCTGCAAGCTGCACTTATAGAGCAGCAGAAAAACTGATAACCAACTATTATCATCATGAGTTGAGGCTAGCACCGCTGGAGACATAGGAGAAGTAGCTTGTGACATTGTGGGGGAAGCACAGGGTTGATTGAATGTTCGGGGAAAAGGACTGATTAATGACAAGTTAGCTCGTTCAGGGATGTTGGACCTTCAGTGTGTAAATGGCCTGCCTCAGTTGTAGAGAAAAAAGGAACCTTTAATACGTACCTTACTGCATAGCTTCTTATATACATCTGCAGAGGTGAACTTTCACCATCACTAATGATTGACTTTTCCTGCAGGTTTTATGATACAGATATTACAGCACGTGCCTAATTGTCTGATCATTCTGAGACTCCTGTTCTGCTCCTCCCCTAGGCTCAGGTGGACAGCATGGTGGCACAATGCTTAGCACTGCTGCCTTGATTTGGGTGACTGTCTGTGTGGAGTTTGCATGTTCTCCCCGTGTCTGTGTGGGTTTCCTCCTGGTGTTCCAGTTTCCTCCCACAGTCCAAAGATGTGCAGGTTAGGTGAATTGGTCATGCCAAATCACCCCTGAGTGCCCAAGATGTGTAGGTTAGTGGGTTAGCAGGGTAAATACATGGGGTTATGGGGATAGGGTCTGGGTAAGATGTCCTTTCGCAGAGTCGGTGCAGTCTTGGCTGGGCCAAATGGCCTCCTTCTGCACTGTTCCACTGGGATTGCATCCAGTACAAGAAGAGATGTTACCACTTATATACTCCTCATGCACCCTTCCCATGCCTTATGGAAATACTCACCATAATTGCTGCAAAAATGCTCTCAGGCACACAATTCCTTTATTACTGTGATGATACATCAAAATCTCTCTGTGATAATGTATTCCCCTGGTGTATTTTTGTAACTTACTCTTTCACCGAATGCTTTGGTGTACAAAAATGTGTTTTCTTAATTAAAGACGACACGTATTGATTAAAGATTATAGGAGCATTTCCCCACACATTGTGCACATAAATATCAATTGGTTGTGCAAAGTTTTAGCATTTTGTCACACAGAAGAGGAAAGTTCAATACTGTGTGAGATTGCTGACCATGTCATTCCCCTCTTTTTAATATACTGTGAGCCTTTTATTATGGGATAAAAGTTTACGTATCAGGCACCGGAGACATTGTCACCGCGAAGAGAATGAAAATCATTTTTATATGTAAAATAATGTGCATTTTTCAAAAATTTAATTTAGTAAAGAAATTAATAGGAAACATCTTCTCTGCACAGGTCAAAATAACTCTGGGGGAATTTTCCCAGCGTCTAATTTAAAATCCATCCACTCTAACATCGGCGGACTTCTAAGTCAGAGGATTAACGTAGTTCGAATACTAATTTCCTCAAAACGAATACATAAATACAATGAATAATAGCGAAGTAACAGTCGGAGTGAGTTTCCGACTTTCCCACTATCTTTTCTGCCCTCCATTGTCTAGTGAAATCAATGTGGGGAAGAGATCACTTTTATCATCCTTTCCACACAATGGACTTCCCTAACAGCCACTCAATGCGAACAATGAAGTACCACATTTTTATCTGAGTGATTATGTGAATTTTAGTTTTTCCATCAAACTCCTCAGTCAGACACTGTGGACTCGCAGAGTGCAGCCTGGGACAATTCCATGCAGCAGAAAATGGCCAAATCCACCTGAAAGGTAAAGGGCAGTCTCGGTTCCATTCTGATTCCTCTCAACGTGGAAATGGGGAAATTATACGTCCATTATTCCAACTTCTTTGAATTCATGTTAGCCTGTTATTTACTCAGGTGACAACATCACCTTGTTCCGCATCAGCTCTAAAACCGTACCGGCAGCTCTCAGTCTGTGCTTGTCACTGGGGTGCTATGGAAAACCATTGATTTATCTTCAGGTGTTCGATGCCAAAATCTTCTTTCCATGAACGGCTTAAGCACGTAAGTAAACCCTTTATTGGTTAAAGGCTTAATAAATACTGCAAGTGATCTCCAAAGAAGTCTGCAAACTAATTTAGTCAGCTGCATGGGCTAATGAATGAGGTGTCTCACTTCATTCAGATCCAAAGATTATGGGCTGGATTTTATGCCCCCCCCCCCCGCCTCCCCGTCACGTGTGCTTTTGGCAGGGGAGGCATGTAAAATATGACAGTTATCTAGCCCACCACCTCCCCGCTCATCCCCAACATCTTCTTCATAAAATAGTGAGTGGGAATTTACTGAAATCAGCAGCTGGTGAGTCATTTCACAAAAATATAATTATTGGGCATTTGAAAATATTGACAGGTCAATTAACCTGAATATTACACTGCCCACACTGTGACATGGTTGGCATGGGCCATCGGGCAAGAGTGGGAAGGCCATTTTTGAATCCAACTGATTAAAAGGCAGGAAGGAAGGCTGTACATCTATCCAGTGGCACACCGCCAAGGTTTTAAATGCTTCCTGTTATGATGGCCATGGAGGATTGTCAATAGATCTCCCTGTGGACCTCGTAGAGTACGAGCTCCCCAGTTAGGAGCAGTGTAGGCTTTAAAACCAGCTGGATCCACTCAGGCCGGCGGTTGAAAGACTTTGGGGCTGATCTGTGCACTGTAGCCACTGACCGGCACTTTGAACACATTATGAATATAAGGGTGATGGTGATGGAATACTGGCCTCGGTAAGATTATTACACCCCCTTGTCACTCCTTACCAGGCCACCAAAATCTGTCCCCTGTAACCTTCCTTACCCACTTCTCTAAATTCCCCGATCCCTGCCCTTCCAATGCCCCTGACTTAACTCTCTCTGAGATCCATGTTGTCTTTATCCTGGGACCTACTTATGGTCCTCGCAGCACCCACTACTGAGTGCTGTCACTGCAGGGACCTCCAAAGCTGCATGCCAATCTGATTGGCCTGCCACACTTGAGGGCGGGCCTTCCTTCCCTCCTAAAAGACTTTCCAGAATGCATTACGGGTGTCAGGTGGCCTTGGTCTGTTCAGGATTGGCATTGCTTCTCGGGATGGAGGTGAGCAGGGTAGCTCCTGTAAAACTCAGTCATGTGGGTTTGAGTCCTGTTCAATCACAGGAAAGAGCTTAACCAGAGGCCATCGATAGAAGTTAGTCACCACGAAATCCAGTGGGGACTTCAGAAGAAGCTACTTTACCCTAAGAGTGTTTGGAGCCATACCTAACGTAATATAAGATGGATGTAGTTATTGAAGGCTAACCAATTCGGCCCCAGGACATAAGTGCAAGGGCTCCTCAGGGAACTGTCATGGCCCACGCATCTTCAGCTGCATCATCAATGATCTTCCCTCCATTATGAAGTCAGAAGTTAATTGACTTTTGCAAGTTAAAAACAAAATACTGCGGATGCTGGAATCTGAAGCAAAAACAGTAAATGCTCCAAAATCTCAGCAGGTCTGACAGCATCTGTGCGGAGAGAATAGAGCCAATGTTTCAAATCTGGATAACCTTTCGAAGGGTCACCCAGACTCACAACATTGGGTCTATTCTCTTTCCACAAATGCTGTCAGGCCTGCTGAGATTTTGCAGCATTTTCTGTTTTTGTAATGATTGCAAGTGTTCAGTTCCATTTGCAACCCCTTAGGTAACAAAGCAAGAAGATCTGGACAACATTCAGGCTTGGGCTGATACGTGGTAAGTAGCATGTGCACCACTCAAATATCAGGCAATGACCACCTCCAACAGGAGAGATGCTAACCATTTCCCCTCACCCGCGGCTGGGATTCTTTGGTCTCACTGCAGCGAATGGAGTTTTGGTTGAGCACCAAATTCTCCGTTCTCGCTGGCAGCGATGGCGAGGCGATCGACATCAGCAAATCCCGACCTAAGTGTTGTGGCAGAGGTGGGAACATGTAGTGTTTCCCGCTGCAGCAGCCAGCAGCAATACACACCATGTCTTCCAGCCCTGACCTCATTAATTATGCACCCGGATGTTTTACATCATATTCAGTGGCAGGGCAGCCCTGGATGGCGCATAGTTCACCATCATGGCCGGGTACCGTACTGAAAATGCCAATATCACTGACCCTCTGTTGAAGAAAGAAGGTTGACCACCTGAAAATGAAGATAGATCTTTGGGAGCCCTCTGAGACCAGGAGATAGACCTCCTGAGAATAAAAATGGATCTCCAGGAACATTTGGAGGCCAGAAGATGGACCCAATCCAGGACATCAGATCTGGAAGGTCCACCCGCAGATGCACCCACTACCCGCTGCTGTGGTGTGCCAGGGTTGCGGGCGGCCTCCATCCTGAATTCTGGAGAAAGCCCCAGGCATTGTTCAAGGTGGCGCGGTGGCACAATGGCCAGCACTGCTGCCTCACAGCACCAGGGATCCGGGTTCAACTCCCGGCCTCAGGTCGCTGTCTGTGTGGAGTTTGCACGTTCTCCCTGTGTCTGCGTGGGTTTCCTCCGGGTGCTCTGGTTTCCTCCCACAATCCAAAGATGTGCGGGTTTGGTTGATTGGCCATGCTAAATTGACCCTAGTGTCAGGGTGATTAGTAGGGTAAATATGTGGGGTTATGGGGATAGGGGCAGGGTGGGATTGTGGTCGGTAAAACACGATGGGCCGGATGGCCTCCTTCTGCACTTTAGGGATTCTATGATCTATGATCAGGTGAGTTCCAACATCTGCATTCCACTTTGTTTAGAAAGTGTTTCACGCTTGTGTGTTTTCCTGTTGGCATCGTGGAGAATTTGGTGTGGGTGCCAGGTCTTCATCCCATTAATGGGATGCAAATGAGGTACACACTGTCCTCTGGTGGGTTTTCCAACCCCCTGGGGTGGACACCAGCAGTAGATCCCACTGTAAATGTACGCCGGCATAAAACCGATTTCTGGCCCTTCTGCCATATTCTTCCACCATGCCCACCATCAAACTCACCGGCAGAGGCTTGGGGGACTTCCACTCATTCACTCCCTCCATTACTGGCATCAATGCATTGCAGCAACTCAATAAGGCTCCTCTCATAGCACCATCCTAACCCACAACCTCAACATCATAGATAAACTAAGAAACACAAAAGGTACATGGGAACACAAGCGTCTGCAGGTTCCCCTTCTAGTTGTACATCATCCTGAGTTGGAAATTTGTCATCGTTCCTGCATTGTAATTGGGTCAAAATCCTGGAACTTCCTTTCCAAAAAGCGCTGTGAGTGTATCTACACAACCTGAACGGCGTAAGTGGGCTCCCCACTGTTGTGTTGTTATAATGATATGAAGGCACCAATCACTCATAAAGGATTAGGTAAACATGTTGTGCATTCATTTATTGAGATTAGGCACAAGTACATTTATAGAAAAGTGGAGAGCTTGACGATATTAGCACTGTGCTGTGTTCTGCTCACAGCAAAAGTGAAACCAAGACTGAATTGCATGACACACTTCCCTTCGAGTGATGTCATGCAGCTACCCTGTAAAGGCATTTAACCGAACCCACCCACCTTTTCAAGGGTATTTAAAGATGGGCAATAAATGTTGGCCAATAAATGTTGGCCTTACCAGCAATGGCCATATCCCATAAACAAATCAATGAAATTAACAAGTCGATTGAGAAGTAACCATAGAATGAATGTGAAAGATTTTGATGAAGAATGATTTTGGGAGAAGTCTGTACTCAGTGTCTTTAAAGTTGGGATTAATACATATTGTTGGGGAAATATAGAGGGTGCTTTACTAGGTACTAGCACATTAGTGGCACGGTGGCACAGTGGTTAGTACTGCTGCCTCACAGTGCCAGGGACCTGGGTTCGATTCCCGGCTTGGGTTTCTGTCTGTGTGGAGTCTGCATGTTCTCCCTGTATCTGCGTAGATTTCCTCCGGGTGCTCCAGTTTCCTCCCACAGTCTGAAAGACGTGCTGGTTAGGTGCATTGGCCATGCTAAATTCTCCCTCAGTGTACCTGGAGTGTGGCTACTCGGGGATTTTCACAGTAACTTATTGCAGTGACAATGTAAGCCTACTACACTAATACTTAAACATTACTGTTTTTGAACCAGAAGTGTCTTTCATTGTGATGGGTGTGAAAGATGCAATGCTGTAACACTGATGTCCTGAACTTGAGGGCAATTTTCACCACAAATTCACTTAATCAAGGATCATTGTTTTCTGCCTTGGCCTTTTAGCAGTAGTTAATCAAGTTCAGTTCGTGTCAAGTCATCATCACTTTTCTCAAGCATTGGATACTAATTTATTGCTGACGGCACTTCAAACACCCATTGGGAATCTGGTTGGAATTACTCCGCTTACAATTCCTACAACTGGAAATGAGCCAGCTAACCTGTGCAGCTCAGTGAGACCTTGTCCACTGTGGCAACAAAAATCTAAGAATGGTATTCCAGTCCAAGTTATGGTGCAGTGTATGAATGTAATTATATGAAGAAATCCATTGAGCTAAAACATGCACATCTATGATAGAACAAAAGGCTACTTATAGACTCAAGCTGTTGGAGTCAAGAAAGGAAAGAAGCTTTCTTATAGAATCCCTACAGTGCAGAAGGAGGCCATTCGGCCCATCGAGTCTTCACCAATGACAATCCCACCCAGGCCCTATCCCTGTAACACCATGTCTTTACCATGCAAATTCCGCTGACACTAGGGGACAATTTAACATGGCCAATCCACTTAACCCACACATCTTTGGACTGTGGGAGCACCATGTGGAGTTTGCACGTTCTCCTCGTGTCTGCGTGGCTTACTGCCCGATGGTCCAGTTTCCTCCCACAGTGCAAAGATGTGCAGGTTAGGTGGACTGGCCATGCTAAATTGTCCCTTAGTGTCCAAAACAAATCTGTAGTTTAGGGGATTAGCAGGATAAATGTGTGGGGTTGCGGGAATAGGGCACAGGGTGGGCCTGGGTAAGATGTTCGTTCAGAGAGTCTGCACGGACTTGATGGGCTGAATGGCCTCTTTCTGCACTATTGGGATTCTTTTTCTAAAAAAAATTTGAAGCACCCGGAGGAAACCCACGCAGACGTGGGGAGAATGTGCAAACTCCCCGCAGACAGTGACCTGAGGCCGGAATTGAACCCGGTCCCCAGTGCTGTGAGGCAGCCGTGCTAACCACTGTGCCTCTGAACTGTCCTAAAGTACCTTATTATATAAGGTACAACTTGCTGTTGCAGTTAACTTGATTCTCCAACTTGATGTTGGATTTAAAATTGAGCATGGAAAAATTGAACAGAGTATGGATAAACAATTGCCAGTCTGTACAAATCTTCTCAAAGCCTCTAGTTTCTGATAAGTGGTAAAAAGTCAGAGATAATTACACGTGGGCAAATAATGCTTGGAAAATCATGTACTGTACATTCCCAAAACTCCAGTTTGTACATTGGGCAGTCAAGTACATAAAATAAAATGATAAATTGGAGGTTTAAAGCTTTCTGGGACTGTTTTATAACACAAATACCATTACTGTATCTGCAGTCTGAAGTCAGTCAGCAGCTTTCATGCTAATGGTTTAACATGTGCAGGAACATATGTGCAGAAAATTACATTGATTTTGTACCATGATGACTTGGAATAAACCTCTATAATGTAAACAGTAATTTTAAGTGGATTTGTACCCTTACTCAGTTCTGCAACCTGAGTTGCATACTATTCGGACAGGGTGATAAGTCTACTTTAAGTATTGCCAGCCTTTCTAATATCGCCTCTTTTTCTATTTTTATCTCATCCAGTATCCAGGCAACCTCCTCATTTGCCGCAGCTATGACAAAGTCCTCTTCCTTAATAAACACCAATGCAGAGTGTTCATTTAATACTCCAGCCATGTCTCCTGCCTTCACCAATAGATCTGTATTTTGAACCTTAATCAACACCAACATTCCTCTGACAACCCTTTTACTGTAATTATATCTATCGAGTAATTTGGATTCCCTTTTATGTTAACTGCCAATCTATGCTCATGCTGTCTCTTTGATGATCTGTACTTTTTATATACAGACTGATTCTCACCTGCATTAACAAGCTGCACCTGTCACATTCCCTCTTTTTTAGGCTTCATCCTACTCTCTAACTCCTTAATCATCTCTCTTCTCCCCTCATGGGAATATATCTAGGCTGAAAGGGAATCAGTGAAGGAATTTGATTTGATTTGATTGTTGTCACATGTGTTGGGATACAGTGAAATGTATTGTTTCTTGCCCGCTATACAGACAAAGCATACCATTAGACCATAAGATGTCGGAACAGAAGTAGGCCATTCGACCCATTGAGTTCACAGAGTACATAGCGGAGAAGGAAAGGAGAGGGTGCAGGATATAGTAATGCTGTTATAGATAGGGTGAAGAGAAAGATCAGCTTAATATATGATAGATCCGTTCAAAAGTCTAATGGCAGCAGGGAAGAAACTGTTCTTGAGTCGGTTGGTATGTGTTCTCAGACATTTCTATCATTTTCCCGATGGAAGAAGGTGAAAGAGAGTATGTCCGGGGTCTGTGGGGTCCATGATATGCTGGCTGCTTTTCCGAGGCAGCGGGAAATGTAGACAGAGTAGATGGGATCAAGGGTTATGGGGATAAGGCAAGAAACTGGAATTGAGGATGGTCATATCTGATCTGTCATGATCTCATTGAATGGTGGAGCAGACTCAATGGGCTGAATGGCCTACTTCTGCTCCTACATCTTATGGTCTAATGGTCTGTGTTCAAACCATTTCTTATTTAAACACCAGCCAATGCCGCATTACATTTTGGCCTACCACATTTTGGCTCCAATATACCCTCACCAGACCCATCCTCGATTCACTGAAATTAGTCTCCTCTGGTTAAGAACTTTTATTTCATATTCCTCTATGTCTTTCTCCACAAATCTAATCCCTGCAATACTATATACTATTCCTGAGGGGCTGCTTCACTCAACGTCCTCTGATTGACCTGATTTCCTTCCCCAGGCCGAGATTCAGCAACACCTCCTTTCTCTTTGAGAGGGAGACATGTTGATAAAAGATAATTATTCTGAACACACTACAGAAGTTGCTCGCCTACCCTCTCCTTAACACAATCTCTGTCCCACTCAATGGGAAGGATTTCTGTGGGCTGATGTGGAGAGCTGGGGGAGGGCTGGGAGTTTGGGATCATGGTGGCAGGTGGGCCCAGTTGTTGGTATCATCCCGTCTGAGTCATTTTGGGAAGGCCATATTGGGGATGAAGAGTTTACCCTGCCAGCCGTCCCCCCATCACCTGCCACCCACCACCCACCCCACTCTCCACTTAGCAAGCAGTGGGTAGCGAGTTACAATAATTGACAGGACAATTAAACCAATGACCTGAGGCTAACTGGAATTTTCTAGTCAGCTTGCAGCCCTCCTCGGCATCAATTAGTGATTCCCCTTTCAAGTCCTGGGGGTTATCACATCTCCCTTACCCACAATAGCAGGCCGCAGCTCCTTCTGTGCTGCAGCTTCTCATACTTTCCACCCCCCTGCCCCCCAGCTTGGATGGCCTGCCCGCTATTGGACAGCCACTAATTGACCAATTAAGGCAAACTCCATGTGAGATGACTGTTCCCGTTACAGTGTGGTGCGGGGATTTGTATTTGATCCCCACAGCAGGGCCTGACCCAAAGCACAGATTCCTGCCTAGTATTGAGTAATTAAACTCTTCCATTGCGACAAGTCAATAGTTCCCACAACTCCCAGTTAAATGCCTTGCAAATCTGCTCCCCTATCTCCTTCTCGCTATGTTCACAGCCTAATAAAATAGGCTTTGCAACCATAATAACTATTTTAATGTTTCTGTGATTCTAATGTAATCAACCCAAATAATGGCCTGAATGGGTGGGGTTGGGGGGGGGGGGGGGGGGGGGGGGGGGTGGGGGTGGGGGGGGGGGGGGGGGGTGGTTATTCATAGAACAGAATCATAGGATACCTGCAGTGCAGAAGGAGGCTATTTGGCCCATCGAGTCTGCACCGACCACAATCCCACCCAGGCCCTATCCCCTTTACTCCACTTATTTACCCTGCTAGTCCCCCTGGCACTAAGGGGCAATTTAGTACGGTCAATCAACCTAACCTGCACATCTTTCTCTAATCCTAATCAGCGTATCAGTGCATTAAGCCACGTTGGAAAATTGCAGACTATTAGTAAGTGTACAATTAGTAAATCCTACTGCCTAAGGTGTTGTTTTGCGAATCAGTGATAATAAAATCAAAATGACTTGAAAACATTTGCATAGCAGTCTATTCAAAGGACTTTAATGTTTTCATGAGGCTGCGATTTCATTGAAGATAAAAATAAAACACACTTTTGCTTTTTATAATCTACGATGATCGATTTTTGAAAGTGATTTGGGAAGACCAACGTTTCTGACTGAAAAGCTTACAAGGTGCGATTTTAAATATTTTAAGTGAACTAGTTGCTATTCTGGATATATGTGCTGCTAAATATTTTAAAGCTTAATGGAACACATCAATGGAATGCAGGTAGAGTATCCTTTATCTGTAAATCCAACAGCAAAATACATCTGAATACTGCAATTTCTTTTGATCCTCATCGATGTTTGGTGAGTGATGTTTAGGTGATTGTCTGCACTATTTACCTCATGATTTTTGTGGCATGTCTGTCAAAAATAAACTTATTACAGGTACCTTGTGTCTATTATTCAGTGACACGTTTCAATTTTCTAGCCATTTACTTTAGACTGAGCTTATTTTCATCCAAATGCGAACCTGTGGTGGGGATTCCCTCCCCCCACTCCCAACCCAACCCATGAAGGTGAGTATAGCCCCTGAGGGAGAGAGACATACAGTAAGAAGTTTAACAACCCCAGGTTAAAGTCCAACAGGTTTATTTGGTAGCAAAAGCCACACAAGCTTTCGGAGCTGCAAGCCCCTTCTTCAGGTGAGTGGGAATTCTGTTCACAAACAGAGCATATAAAGACACAAACTCAATTTACATGAATAATGGTTGGAATGCGAATACTTACAACTAATCAAGTCTTTAAGAAACAAAACAATGTGAGTGGAGAGAGCATCAAGACAGGCTAAAAAGATGTGTATTGTCTCCAGACAAGACAGCCAGTGAAACTCTGTGGGGGTTACAGATAGTGAGACATGAATCCAATATCCCGGTTGAGGCCGTCCTCGTGTGTGCAGAACTTGGCTATCAGTTTCTGCTCAGTGACTCTGCGCCGTCGTGTGTCGCGAAGGCCGCCTTGGAGAACGCTTACCCGAATATCAGAGGCCGAATGCCCGTGACCGCTGAAGTGCTCCCCAACAGGAAGAGAACAGTCTTGCCTGGTGATTGTCGAGCGGTGTTCATTCATCCGTTGTCGCAGCGTCTGCATAGTTTCCCCAATGTACCATGCCTCGGGACATCCTTTCTTGCAGCGTATCAGGTAGACAACGTTGGCCGAGTTGCAAGAGTATGTACCGTGTACCTGGTGGATGGTGTTCTCACGTGAGATGATGGCATCTGTGTCGATGATCCGGCACGTCTTGCAGAGGTTGCTGTGGCAGGGTTGTGTGGTGTCATGGTCACTGTTCTCCTGAAGGCTGGGTAGTTTGCTGCGGACAATGTCTGTTTGAGGTTGTGCGGTTGTTTGAAGGCAAGAAGTGGGGGTGTGGGGATGGCCTTGGCGAGATGTTCGTCTTCATCAATGACATGTTGAAGGCTCCGGAGGAGATGCCATAGCTTCTCCGCTCCGGGGAAGTACTGGACAACGAAGGGTACTCTGTCCACTGTGTCCCGTGTTTGTCTTCTGAGGAGGTCGGTGCGGTTTTTCGCTGTGGCGCGTTGGAACTGTTGATCAGTGAGTCGAGCGCCATATCCTGTTCTTATGAGGGCATCTTTCAGCGTCTGGAGGTGTCTGTTGCGATCCTCCTCATCCGAGCAGATCCTGTGTATACGGAGGGCTTGTCCGTAGGGGATGGCTTCTTTAACGTGTTTAGGGTGGAAGCTGGAGAAGTGGAGCATCGTGAGGTTATCCGTGGGCTTGCGGTACAGTGAGGTGCTGAGGAGAGAGACATAGCCAGGCAGCAGCCTGGCACGGCTCCTGACACTGTCCCCTGGCACTGCCAGGTTGGCGGTGCCAGTGATGGCAACAGTGACCGTTTGTGGGTGGCAGGGGATGGGGGATGCCAGCGATTCCTGTCAGTGGGAGTGAGATGCTGGAGTTGATCAGAAATGCAGGTATCGGGTGGGGGAGGTGGGGGGGGTTGCAGTGGTGGCAGGAGACCCTGAGACCTCTGTGGTGGGGTGGGGGGGAGGGATATTTCTTAGTCTGATCAGGTGCCCTTTAAGAAGGGCACCCCGATCTCGGTACATGTTTAGACCCCATCCTGGTTTTTGTTTTATTAAGTACTGTAAGATCTGGCAAGAGAAACTGTCTGTTTCTCTGGAGAGAAACACACCTGTTTTCAGTCTGATACTGATACTTTTGGCCATTTTTTGCAAAGGTTCCACCCTTCAAGTGTAGTTCTTTCTCTATAGCCTGTACAAAATGTCCTGCAATGCTTCATTGCTGGACAGATGCAAGGTTTGTACAGTGATTTGTACTACGTTGAATTTTGTACAGTATTCATGTGGATTTTTATTCTATGCCTAGGCTTTGCTCAGCAGAATTATTTGCTTGGCTTTCTCAATGCTGATTTACCAGCTTGTCCAGTTCATGCTGTATCAGCCTGGAATAATTTAGTCTGCTACTTGGTAATCGGATGGGGTGTTGCACACCCTGCTGTTGTTGATAGCATCAAGACAACAACAATGTTAGTTCTAAAGACACAACTACCAAGCCAGTGATGGGAAAAGAGCAACAAAGAGAGTTTTGAGGAAACTTTGCTTGGTTTTACTGAGAAAAAGAACTTGACATTGTTTTTCAAATGAATCATGCTCCCACTACAACAACTGAGTGGACAACATCCCAGAGGTTATCTTCTCAATGAGGTTGGATGCCATCTTGCGTCTTTATGGCTAATAGTCTGACTTCATACCCGCCATAAAGAGAATCATACTTCTCTACAAGATTTGTGGAGAATGAGGAGGTGATGGCCTAATGGTATTATCGCTAGGCTATTAATCCAGAAAGCCAGCTAATGTTTTGGGGACCCGGGTTCGAATCCCGCCACGGCAGATGGTGGAATTTGAATTCAACAAAAAATATCTGGAATTAAGAATCTACCGATGTCCGTGAAACCATTGTCGATTGTCTGAAAAACTCATCTGATTCACTAATGTCCTTTAAGGGTAGAAATCTGCTGCCCTTACCTGATTTGGCCTACACGTGACTCCAAGCCACAGTAATGTGGTTGACTCTCAACTGCCCTCTGAAATGCCACTCAGTTCAAGGGTGATTAGGACTGGGCAATAAATGCTGGCCAGCCAGCAATGCCCATGTCCCACAAATGAATAAAAAACAAATACACGTTAACTAATTTTCTTTTAGGTCAAATTTGAGTTAGGGTAACCACTGACGGTTGTACCAGTTTGTTTCACCATGGCACCCATGAGAATTCACACACTTGACCATGGATCTTGTTTGTACATGTTCACCGAGGATCAGATTTTCCGACCCACCTTTTGAAAGGTGCAGTGTTTTCTGCTCTGGTAAGATAATGCCAATGGGCATGCACATGTGAAAGAAACAATACTTTATACCCCAATGCCAGGAGGGTTTGCTGAGATCAAGTTTTAAAGGAGGTGCTAAAATTATTTGCTTATGCACATGACACAGTCATAGAATCCCTGCAGGGCAGAAGGAGGCCATTTGGCCCATTGAGTCTTCATCAATTCTCCAAAGAACATCTTACCTAGCCCACATCCTCACATCCCCACCCCACCCCATCCCTGTAACCCCATGCATTTACCATGGCTGATCAACCTAACCTGCACACTAAGGGGCAATTTAGCATGGCCAATCCACCTAACAAAGACATTAAGGGGCAATTTAGCGTGGCCAATCTACCCAATCTGCACATTTTAGTTCATTAAGGGGCAATTTAGCATGGCCAGTCTATGAAGTTTAAAACAGTTTTTTAAAAAAACTAAGAAGAACTACAAAACTATGAAAAGACTTGGAAGAGATGGTGCACCCAGAATTTGTCTGCCTTGAGCTACCTCCATTCCTGTCATCCTCCCATCATCCATGGCAATCTGACTTGTGACACCATATTCATCCAGTAGAATGGTCTTATAAAAATTGGGCTGTCACACCTGATACAATTAACAACCATTTGAAAACATGTAGAGGGGAACAGAAGAACCTGCACTTTTTTGCTCCAGAATATGGAGCTGAAACAAATGTAACTTCAGCACAGTATATTTGCATGGCCAGTCCACATAACCTACACATCTTTGAAAAACAAGGAGTAATTGAGCATGGCTAATCCAACTAACCCACACATTTTTGGACACCAAAGAGCAATTTAACATGACCAATCTACCTAACCTGTGCATCTTTGGACTTTGGGAGAAAACTGGAACACCTGGAGGAATCCCACACAGACACGAGGAGAACATGCAAGCTCCACACAATCACCTGAGGCCGGAATCCGGGTCCCTGGCGCTGTGAGGCAGCAGTGCTAACAACTGTGCCACCATGCCACTCAGTTACAAATCTGTGCAGCTTGTGGCGCAAATTACTTCCAAATGATGTCCAACAGCTCTAGAATTTTCAACTCGGTTTTCAACTCTTCATAGGAGCTCAGAAGCTGGAGGTTTTGTAGTGGAGCTTCCTGTCACTGTATTAATGGCAGGAGTCAAGCCTGATCTACCTTTAATGAAAATACCTTGAGTTTTCCAATAAAATCAGGAGTCCCTTGTGCCTTTCTTTAATTTACTGCATTTGTTTGCCTAACATTTCAAGGTAAGGAGCAGTATTAGTGAGGAAATTATACTGACAAGTTCTGTATTAATTTACTTTTTAGTTAAGGCCTTATTATAGTTTGTTTAAACCCTTGTTTCTGTAAAACATTTTAGTGTCAGATCAATTTTGTAACTGAACTGTGACTTCAGATGCATCTTGAGTATGATGTTGGTGTTGTTTTAGTTTGTACATTATACGGAAATCACGAGTCATGAAGAGGTGCGAGGGCAGTTTATTCAAAGAACATTGGCTTCCATTCAAGGTTTGCTGTTTCTGTGGTGGGGAGTCCAGAACAAGGGGTCATAGTTTGAGGATAAAGGGGGTTAATCGTTTAGAACTGAGGTGAGGAGAAATTTCTTCACCCAGAGGGTAGTGAATGTGTGGAATTCACTACCACCGAAAGTAGTTGAGGCCAAAACATCTGATTTCTAGAAGAACTTAGATATCGCTCTTGGGGCTAAAGGGGTTAAGGGATATTGGAGGAAGGGGTGTTCAGGATATTGAATTTGATGATCAGCCAAGGTCAAAATGAGTGGCAGAGGAGGCTCGAAGGGCCGAATGGCCTACTCCTGCTCCTAGTTTCTATGTTCCTATATAATCCTGTCTGAAAGCAGAGTAAGTACACCATTTTGAAAATGTCAGCAATTGTCTTTTAGTGTTTATCCACCATCGGACCTTGGAGGAAGGAGACAAACTGGGCTTTGTCGAGTCAGGTTTTATCGGGAGAAGTCGGGGGTGGGGGGGCTGCAGCGGTGGGAATTGGAAAAAGAGCTTTGGGTGGATCAATTATCCAGTCACAAAGGGCGGAATTCTCCCATCCAGGATCTATGTCCTGTGGCGGGAGTGGGAATATGGAGCATCTTCTGCTGAGGCTGCCAATGGGGAAACACACCAAGGGCGTGATCTTACTGCCCATTCACACCTCGCTCCAGCCGCAGCGAAGATGGAGAATTTGGTGACAAGCCTGTTCATTGCAGTGGGATGGGAAAATCCCACTGGCGTGAACGGTTGGAAAATTCCGGCCCTTATCTTTCGGCCCTGACCTCATATGTTATGCAGTCAGGTGTTTTGTGCTAAATTCCGTGGCGGGACAGGCTTGTTGGCACATAGTTCACCAATGTATCTGGGCACCATATTGAAAAGAAGCCCAATATCATTCCCCCCCTCCCCAATATTGAGGATAGATGGATTTGCGGAAAGTGAAATTGGGCCTCTGGGAACACTCGGAGGCTGGAAGGTGGATCTTCTCAATGACACTCAAGTAGGAGGTCCACCTATGGATGTTTCCCCCCACCCAATGCTGTGTTGTTCAGGGGTCCGGGGTTGCTGGTGGCCTCCATTCTATAATCGGGGGGCAGTTCCAGGCATTGTTCAGGTGAGTCCCGACTTCTGCACGCCACCTTGATCTAGAAGCATTTTGCGCTGACGTGTTTTCTTGCTGGCATCGCGGCGAATCAGGCATGGGGGTAAGATTCTGTTCAAGCCTTCATTCGCACCCCACTAGCGGGATGCAAATCAGTTTAGTGCCAGTGGGTTCCCTGATCTGCCATTGCGGGCACCGGCGGAAGATCCTGCAGGAAATTCGTGTCGGCTTGAAACCAATTTCTGGGCCTCCTGCCGAACTCTGCCCCCCACCCGCCATTGAACCTACTGGCAGGGACAAGGGAGAATTTCATCCAATCAGTCAAGCTTCGATTTCCCTCCAAAATACGCGGGCTACCCAACTTGGATCTGATTATTTCAAAGTGTTCATGGAGCAAAGGGAGGTTTAGAGCCTCTTCATGCTTTCATTTCTCTGGAACCTTGGGAAGCAGGAGAGCATCCTGGCTGCAGAATAAACCCGAGGACACCTTTCAGCCAGAGTCACCAAATGTTACAGTTCACCTAGCCCTCCACCACCACTTCCCCAACTTCTCACCCCCTCTCCCTGCGTCTGCAAGATGCCAAATTTCCTAAAGTTCTGTTTGGTGAGCTGTATCACTGATATATGATAACTCACCAATGTTATGTGGTTAAAGCCAGCCTCAGACTGATGTTGTCAGCCACGTGGTTCAATCATGATACCCATTTGACATTGCTTCCTGATGGCAAACAGGCTTCTGAGCATCAGTGAGTTCTTCTGGGAAAGGTCGCTGGGGTCAAGCACAACCATGAACATCAACTTGGCAACAAAGGATGAAAGAGAATCCAAAATAAAAAATGTTCCTTTCACTATTAGTTATTTTTTTCAAACGTTCCCCGATAAGCATCCCTCCATTGCCACATCCAATTGATTCCAGTGCTTTTTGCCTCTACTATTCCATATGGCAGCTCAGTCTGAGGGTGGGATTTTCTGGCCGTGTTCGCCCCAATGCCGGAAAATTCCACCCGAGGTCAACAGACCTTTGCAAGGCCTGTGTCCGGCCTGTGGCAGGCAGGATCGGAAAATTCCGCCCAGTGTGTTGGCCATTCTGGAAGTCTTATTTCCGGATATCTTTTATGAGATTGAACCCAAGTTCTTTCATCTTATTCTAGCAATTTAATTTCAGGTAATCGGAATACTGGCTGCTTTTCCTGACATCACCTCTGTCTCTCATCAAAACAAGTTTATGTGTTCTTTCTCAGAATGAAAAGCTCCGATCCCTGAAATTATGCTCAATACTCTGCTCTGACCATCTGTCAGTGCATCAATATATTTTAAAGAAAGCAGGGTGACAAGGGTTGCACTTAGAATTCTAAGCTGTGGCCCCTTTCACTGGTCTACTTAAACTAAAAATAACGTATAACCAAATGTTCTTCACCCATGCTCCACATTAAACCACTGTCACAGAATGGACATGATCACTGATTGCACAAGTTTATAAACACTGATTTTTATCAACACTTTTAGCTAGGATATTGGTCCAAACTTCCTACCTCCCGGATTTGAGATCTGCCACATTTTTTTGAATAGCACAGATGGGCATTATGACTGCAATCTGCTTAGACCCTCCCTCCCTCAGTCACATTTTATCCCTCATGATGAAGAAAAAAAATGTTGTGTTTAATAAACTGACTGTGTCAACAAGACCAGAAACTCGTCCCGAATCCTGTTCTCCCATGTACTCACTGACCTACACTGCTTCCTGCTCTGACAACAGTCAATATTATATTCTCATAGTTGTTTTTAGCTCTCTCAATAGTCTCACCCCTCCCTTTCTCAGGAACCTCATCCAGCTCCACAATCTTAGGATCATAGAATGATAGAATCCCACAGTGCAGAAGGAGGCCATTTGGCCCATCGAGTCTGCACCAACCACAATCCCACCCAGGCCCTATCCCCATAACTGCATGCATTTACCCTAGCTAGTCCCTCCGACACTAAAGGGCAATTTAGCATGGCCAAACCACCTAACCCGCACATCTTTGGACTGTGAGAGGAAATCGGAGTACCCGGAGGAAAACCATGCAGACACGGGGAGCACGTGCAAACACCTCACAGTGACTCAAGCCAGGAATTGAACCCAAGTCCCTGGCGCTGTGAGGCAGCAGTGCTAATCCCGCACAAGATCTCTACACTTCCCCATTCAGGCCTCTTATCCATCCTTAGTCTTCATCATTCCACCATTGGCAGCCATGCCTTCAACTCTCTGGGTCCTAAGCTATGGAATTCCCTCATTAAACACCCCCAACCTTTGCCTCTCTCTCTCTACCTTTGAGATCCTCTTTAGAAAATACCAGAGAGGCTGGATTTCCATCTCTTAAAGGAGATATGAATCAGCTCGTGAAATGCTGAACTTTGGAAAAACAACTTTCCTCTGCTTTTCCAATCTCCAACCATTCTCATGTAGACTTCTGTCAGGTTGGGAAGACCTTAAGTACAAGCGTATGTTTTCTGAGTTGAGGGGCTCCAATGTGAGGACCACCAGAACATTGTATATCTTCCAGAACATTATTTTTATGTGTGTTGATATGTGTTTTGTAATTCGTAAAAAACACGCCTCCTAGAAGCACTTGTGTCCACTGGCAGAAGCTGAGGAGGCCAGAATATTCTAAAAGTTAAATATAACATGTCTTGATACCTTTGAATGTCCCCATTAGATGCTGTGTATTAGTTAGATGTGTCCTTAAGGCAGTGATTACCACAGCAAACTGTCTGGCAAAGGTAAGTTGACCCTTACATTGACCAACATTGTGTAAGTGTTGTCATGAATTACGGTAATTTTTCATCAGAGAAAGGGCAGTAATGCCTATAAAAATGAAAAATAAATCCTGTCAACATCTGCTGTCATGTTTTCTGCTGTGATTTAAATTGACTGCCAGCTCTAATGGCTGATAAAAATCTTCTACATAAAATAGAAAAAGAAATCAGCACCTGGAGCTATCTATTGATTGATGGACTCCCTATTGAACTGGAATTGAATTGGAACGTTATTATTTTATGTCAGGTTCAGTCAATATCGTTTGAACTTTTTAGTATGACAGCTGTAACCAGTATGAATGCTTGACTTGATTCTCAAGTCCAGATGGTCTTTTGGTCCAAGAACTATTGAACCTTTTAGAGGCTGTAATGTCAGAATATGCCTTTTTATGAGGTTCTTACTTGTTTGCAAACCTAATAGGTGCTGAAAGGATTTTTTTTTGCAAAGACATTTTTTATTGCAGGATTGCTGATAATGTGTTTGAATTCCAGGTATTATTTGAGTGTTAGAGTTTAATTTTCCCCCCCAAAGATTTTAAAATAATTCCCATTTCTATTGCATGTCTCCTGGTAATATGCATACAGGATGCTTTTGATTGATTTATTATTGTCACATGTTTTAGTATAGAGTGAAAAAGTATTGTTTCTTGCGCGCTATACAGACAAAGCATACCGTTCATAGAGAAGGAAAGGAAAGGGTGCAGAATATGGTGTTCCAGTCATAACTAGGGTGTAGAGAAAGACCAACTTAATATATGGTAGGTCCATTCAAAAGTCTGATGGAAGCAGGGAAGAAGCTGCTCGAGTCAATTGGTACATGACCTCAGACTTTTGTATCTTTTTCCCAATGGAAGAAGGTGGAAGAGGGTATGTCCGGATACTTGATGAAAAGCTATGGAAGATATGTGAGAAAATGGAAGTGGGACTGGCATGGAGAGGGGCAAAGAGGTGACATGGGTAATCTATGAGGGCACGGGGTGGCATGTGGGAGTGGGTGCGGAGGGAAGGGGGTGAGGTGGTAGGGTATCTTTAAACGCTGTTGGGAGCTGGTCTCCTGTGTTGGACAACTGAGTCGGATCCTTTAGCCATCCGACTGTCACACCCACGTTCCTCACCCGCTGTAACACAGTTCACAAAATGTGATTGCAACCCTTTTGTAAAGACAAAGATCCCTCATGAAGTCACACATGGCTCTTTGGCGTACACTTTAGAAAGTGTTTAAGTGCACAGGTTGGGTTTTCCCGAGAGCACATAAAAATCCATGCCCAAGTTTTTAATCGCCTGTCCTAATATCCTCTGAGGTGGCTCAATGTCACAATTTTGTTTGATAATGTTCCGATAAGGCACATTTGATCCACAACATAATGAATAAAAGAAAAATATTAACTGCAAATGGGAAATAATTCAATAAATGAATTCAGAGGAAAACTCCAACATTAATGTGGCTGACTATCATGTTTTCACTAGCCCCTTTGTGTTTATCGATAATGTGTTGACTTAGCAGCAGGTTGTCAATTCAGTTTTGCTCTGGAGTTAAGGGGATGCAGTAAGGAGTCTAACAACACCAAATTAAAGTCCAACAGATTTATTTGGTAGCAAATTTATTTGGTGGCGTTTGCTACCAAATAAACCTGTTGGACTTTAACCTGGTGTTGTTAGACTCCTTACTGTGTTTACCCCAGTCCAATGCCGGCATCTCCACATCATTAAGGGGATGCGCCAGGGACGCAGGTTTGATTCCCGGCTTGGGTCACAGTCTGTGCGGAGTCTGCACGTTCTCCCTGTGTCTGCACCTGTTTCCTCTGGGTGCTCCGGTTTCCTCCCACAGTCCGAAAGACGTGCGGGTTAGGTGCATTGGCCATGCTAAATTCTCCATCAGTGTATCCAACAGTTTGACGACTAGGGGATTTTCACAGTAATGTTAATCTAACCCTACTTGTGACACTAATAAATAAACTTAAACTTTCAATCCAACCCAGTTCCTGCGACAGCATTAAAAGTCGAAAATTAAATGACGTTGAATATCCTCCACAATTCCCAGTGGATTTGAGTTTTCAGTGAAAGAAAATGCTGACAGATTTGACATGGATATACAATGTGATTGTTGTTAGAATTCAAAGCAGGAATGTCACGTGTGTTTGCATGCTTGACTTAAGGCAAAATATTGAGAAATTGCAGCAGTATCAAATTAAACATGATCAGTGTTATCACAATGTTACAAACTAATATTTTATTCCTTGGAGCCATCTTCCAGCTTCAGAAGCCCCAAATTAAAAAGATATATTGTAAACTTCTTCTCAACTGAGCATCAAATTGAAACATTTATTGATCTACAAAATGTCATTCTGGTTTTTATTCATTAGACAAACCAAACTAAAACTGGCAGGATAAGGCAAAGCAGGTCACGCTGTCCTAAGGATTCTTACTCCAAACTATTTATAAGCATTTGTTACTGTTACTGCGTATGTTGTGCAGTACACAGCAAATAAAAGGCACTGTATTAATTGGAGTGTTCCTGTTATATATTTAAGTGGTTGTATGATTGCTTTAAGAGCTAGTCACATGATTTGATGGTGGCATCATTGGGGTGTTTCACAGGCTCCTGTTTTAGTTTCATTTTCTACTCTGTACTGAGAATGATGCAGAATTAGTTCCAAGGGAAGTGTCTACTGAAGTTCCAAATCATATTCTCAGGCCAGAGACAGAGAAATTCTAGAATGCTGCAGACAACTAAAGAGGAATGGACGTCCTCCTGATTGACTTTCTTATTGACTGTGTATAATGATTAATGGTGCACAGTACTGGGTCTGGAGTATTACTGATCTGATATATGACATCATAGTAATTTGTTGTCATGACCACAGAAGTAAAGGGGGAGGGATGTTATATATTTAAATGGTTACATGATTGCTTTAAAGCTGATCACATGATTTGATGCTGATGTCATTGGGGTGTTTCACAGGCTCCTGTTTTAATTTCATTTTCTATTCTGTACAGGCAACAGTTCCTGCACTAAATCTGTGGTTGTTATTTTGAATCAACACGCGCAAACCACATGTTACTTTTTGTTTAAAACCTACAACCCTTAACATAGTTAGGACATTACAGTTCCTTTAAGAGACATTTTGTTCGGGTATCAATTCAAACAGCACGATGCAATGTGCTGTGCAAACATATATTTTCACACAGTGACAGTCTCAGGTCTGAATTGCACTGCCTAGAAGTGTGATGGAGGTAGGTTCAATCCAACCATTCAACAGGGCATTAAATAATTACTTGAACAGAAACAATGTGCAGGCATACAGGGAAAAGGCAGAGAAATGGCACCCAGAAGGAAAAAAGGGGGTTTGGATCTGTATCCTTATTTCTCAGTTTTCACTGATGTTCCATTTTAAGGTATGCACGACTAGTTAGGGCCAATGTTCTTATCTCCTTATTTTTACTGTTTTTTTTCCTCTGGGGTGCACTCAGCCATGGTGCTCATTTGGAGAGCTGACACGATGGGCCAAATGGCCTCCTTCTGCCCCGTAACAATTCTATGATTCTATGGTTTGGATAAAATGCGAATGGCAGGGAAAAGCTATCTGAACAGCAATATTTTGTTAAGTTTTCAATAAGGGGTTTCTCCATCCCTGTTATCTATAGAAGAAGGTCTCTGTGTGCCCCGTTTGTGAGCAGCTTTCCACTCCATCTGACAAAGGAGCAGCGCTCCGAAAGCTAATGGCATTTGCTACCAAATAAACCTGTTGGACTTTAACCTGGTGTTGTTAAAACTCTTACTGTGTTCACCCCAGTCCAACGCCGGCATCTCCACATGACATCTATAGAAGCAAACAGTTTTTCTTTCCTTACCTATCTGTTTTGCAACAAAAGGAGACAATGGCCGAGTGGTATTATTGCTAGATTATTAATCCAGCAACTAAGCTAATGTTTTGGGGACACGGGTTCGAATCCCGCCATGGCAGATGGTGGAATTTGATTCAATGACAAAAATATCTGGAATTACAAATCTACTGATGACCATGAAACCATTGTTGATTATCGAAAAAACCCATCTTGTTCACTAATGTCCTTTACGGAGGGAGATCTGCCATCCTTACCTGGTCTGGCCTACAGAGCCACAGCAATGTGGCTGACTCACAACTGCCCTCCAAATAAGGGCAACTAGGGATGGGAAATAAACACTGGCCCAGCCAGCGATGCCCATGACCCACGAATGAATTTTTAAAAACCTGTAATTCCCCCATTTCTCTGGAACACTCCCCTTGTAACAAAAGACATTTTTAAACAGGGCCCGATCCATCCACCCAGGTTCTTTGATTACCTTTTCTCTTGTTTTCTATTTCTGAATTACTTAAAAAATAATTAATAGCAAACAGGAGCCACGGACACATAGTTAATGGGAAGGAAATACATTTTGCATGCACCCTCAAGCAACAATTTATCTTCCAGTTACAGTCTCTGTTCTGAATCCATTTGTTAATGCAAATTTTGGCAGAAATAATAAAGAGGACTATAACATAAAAACCCTGGTTAAAAGCTGCAGTGATTTGACTATGTTACAATTCTTTTGTCAGTGTATTCTTCTTTGAAGTTTTACTAAGTACTGCTGTTACGCCGCATTTAATGTCTTGGTTCCAGAATCTGCTTTATAGTGTAAAGATCAATGGATCTATTGTTAATACCCCATGCACATGTTATCAATTACAGTCCTACACTCAAATGAAGCTGGAAATAAAGGGACATGAATATTGAAATGGATGCGCCCTGTTTTAATTCTCTTCAAAGTATTTCTTTTGTTTATCTGTTCATGGATTGTGGGCAACACTGGATGGACTAGCATTTATATTCCATCCCTAAATGCTCCTGAGAAGGTGCTGTTGAGCTGCCTCCTTGAATCATTGCAGTCCTTATGTTGTAGGAACACCCAGTAAGAGAATTATTTCATGGAGTCACTTTAATATTGTTAGAAGCAATGACAGACATCCTGCATGGCTTTAGTGAGGTAGCGCACCAGGAAGTTTGTCTCTGCTGAACTGAGGCAAGGTGGTAGGAGGGAAACAATGGTGGAATTAGTTCCAGCATCATGGGTCGTTCCCCCCACCTAACCGCCTGTTCCCCAGCTGGAGGGAACCCGCATCGCTTACGAGGGGAAGCCTCAATGCAATTAAGTGACCATCAAGCACTTTAGTGATCAATGTCAAGACTCCAACATGCTTAAAGATCAAAAGTTGGAAAACGCATCCCCTTTATCTACAGGCCAGGTGCATTCCATCGCTGGCAGAAATGGTTATGGTCAGTAATGTGCCGAGACTCTGCCCCAGGATTGATATTGGCTCCCAGGATACAGGTGAGAGAGTGTGGGATGGGGGTTGGGAGGAGGGTGAGGTGGGAGGTATCACCACTGAAGACACATGGAGGAAAGGACAGGAGTGGTGATTTGTAATACTCACCCCTACAACTTTCCTGATGCCAGGTCCCTTAATAGGGCATAAAGTGCCTGTGAACGAGGCCACCACAAGCCTCCACCCCCCCACCTCCCACTGAATAAAAAAAAGGACCCTTCCAGTTCTCCCACCTAGCAAGAGCAGACGCATTAGTAAACTGAATGGGAAAGGACAAAGAGCTAGTTCTTATTACCTCACTGGCAGCATGGTGGCACAGTGGTTAGCACTGCTGCCTCACAGCACCAGGGACCCAAGTTCAATTCCAGCCTTGGGTGACTGTCTGTGCAGAGTCTGCACGTTCTCTCCGTGTCTGTGTGGGTTTCCTCCGGGTGCTCCGGTTTCCTCCCACAGTCCAAAGATAAGCAGGTTAGATGGAACGGCCATGCTAAATTGACGCTTAGGGCGGGATTTTACAACCTTGCTCGGGTGTGATACGTAAAATCCCGCCCGAGGCCAACAGAGAATTCTGTTCAGCGAGCCTTGTCTGCCCTGATTCCAGGGTAATTTCGCAGTAAAATTCCAGCCTTAGTATCCAAAAGTGTATAGGTTTGGAGGATTAGTGGGGTATAAATGTGGGGTTACAGGGATGGGGCCTGGGTGGGATTGTTGTTGGTGCAGACTGTCAACGGGCTGAATGGCCTCTTTCTGCACTGTAATGATTCTATGATTACTGGCCTTGTCCTGTTCAGTTGTAACATTCGCAGGGAGTGATGTGCTGTGAAAATAGCCATGGTTTGCACACTGTACATCACGTATACAGCAAACACTGTGTTTTGGAGTGAGGCCTGTCATTTATGACCAGTTGATTATAACAGGTGCTCATATTAAAACAAATTGACCTGTTGTGATCCATGGCACTTACTCGCTTACTCTCCATCTTGTTGGTAAGGTTTTTGCAGGCTTTTGCACCACCTACAGGACATTAGTATTGTCTGTCAGAAGGGCAAGATAGAGGGAGGATCTACAACCAATCAAACTGAAGAATCCTCATTGAGATGTGCAGATCAGGAAGTGGGAAGCTTGGAAGTGTAAATTCGATTTAAATCATGTACAGAAAGTAAAATCATGTTTAGGAAATAGTAATGAAGAGAACCAGGAGATAAGAGACACAGACAGAAAAAGTAATATGGAATATATACATATATAATGTATATATACATATATACATACATATATATAAATTTAATCTCCAGCATCTATTATCTTCTGAGGCTCCACACTTGTAAAATTACCTTTTCACGATCAGAGAGGTTGTTTTACGAAACTACTATTTCTTAAGCCATTGAAAAATGGATTCTTGAACAAGCCTAGAATTTGCTGCCACTTTTTAGTATGAAAGCAACATTTTTTTCAGTACCATATCTGTCAACAAGAACTGCAACAGTGCACCCTGCAAAGGAGCCGTGTGTCACTGACAGCATCTTCTGGATTTATACATCTAACTGCATATGTGAATGTCAGAAATTGCTGTCTGATTTACTCGATTATAAACTATTTGTTGCACTCTTATGCTTATTGCAATGTCTGATCCAATTTTTCTGTTTATTTTCTGGAGGGAGGACAGACAGAGAGCAGGAGAGAAGGAATTTTATATATGGGAGAATAAAGGCAATTTTTTGAATGTATCTTGAGTGTTGTTTTACCCCTTGGAGAATAATGGGGGGGAAGTGATGGAAGGATTGCCGAGCTGATTATCAGCTCGTTGAACTGGGTTATGAATGCTTCTTCTGTGGCCAACAAGTCAAAAAAGTAACGTTTATTTATTAGTCACAAGTAGGCATGCATTAACACTGCACTGAAGTCACTGTGAAAACCCCCTGGTGTCCTGGTGTTGACTCAAACTCAGAGCCTCGAGTCCAGTGGTAGTGGCACTACCACTGCGCCTCATGGCCTCCGATTCTAAAGGCATGGCTTGAAGGCATTGAAACAGAGGAAACCTTTGAGAGGATTGAGAGATCCCATTTGTCTTTTGAGTCAGCATTCAGCACATGGTGATTATGATATGTTAAGACGTCTGGTAGGATGTTTGGTTTGGTGTTTAATACTACCTGCCCCTTTCCCAACTACATTAACAGGTATTGTGTTAAGATGGACAGTAACTGAGGAACACTCTGTATCTGCTATTTGTAGTATAATCAGAAACACACGCATAAGGAAAACCCTTGGTTGATTTTTTTCTGCAATTAATGACCAGGACAAGTCTTACCCCATCGAATCCTGTGAACCTTCCCAAAAACTCTTTGTATCTTGAAGACAATCTAATGAACAAGTTAAAAGGAGGTGATGTGGCCTGCTTTTCCCTCTTACCATTTTCTTTCTCTTTAAGCGGGAAAATGCTAAGTGATCAGTCGGATGAGGAGGTGATGCTGCAGTGGTTTTGCCATTGGCCGAGTAATCCAGAGACCCAGTGTAATGTTCTGGGGACCCAGGTTCGAACTCCACCATTTGAATCCAATTAAAAATCTGGAATCAAAACTTTATTGATGACCATGAATGAATTGTCATATCAACCCATCTGGTTCACTAATGCCTTTTAAGGAAGGAAATCTGCTGACCTACCTGTGACTCCAGACCCACAGCTAAATGACGTAGCTGCTGGATTGAGTCTGTAGCAGATAGTGATGGAATAAAGAAGAGGGGAAAACAACCTGCCTGTCACAGATGTGTCTGTACATGACAGAGTGGCCACCACACAGTCCTCGTGGAGACAAAGTCCCATCTTCACATTGCGGACATCTTCCATCTCATTGTAGCACCACACCATGTTAAAATGGGATAGAAATCTGAAGTGATGCATTTTGAAAGAAGTGATGAGGAGAGGTAATATAAACTAAAAGATATGATTTCATAGGATGTGCAGAGAGAACAGAGAAACCTGGGGCAATATATTGACAATTGCTTGAATCATAGAATCCTGCAGTACAGAAGGAAGCCATCCTGCACCGACCACAATTCCACCCAAGCCCGATCCCCATAAACCCCAGGCATTTACCCCAGCTAATCCCCCTGACACTAAGGGGCAATTTAGCATGGCCAGTCAACTTAACCCGCACATCTTTGGACTGTGGGAGGAAACCTGAGCACCCGGAGGAAACCCACGCAGACACGGAGAGAATGTGCAAACACCATACAGATAGTGACCCAAGCCGGGAATCAGACCCGGATCCCTGGCACTGTGAGGCAGCAGTGCTAACCACTGTGCCACCATGCCGCCCCTGTCCCAGATGTGGCAGGACAAGCAGGGATGTCTGTTCAAAGTACAAATGGGATCCCTGGTATCATTAATAGAGTAAGAGTTTTAACAACACCAGGTTAAAGTCCAACAGGTTTATTTGGTAGCAAATGCCATTAGCTTTCGGAGCGCTGCTCCTTCGTCAGATGGAGTGGAAATCTGCTCTCAAACAGGGCGCAGAGACACAAAATCAAGTTACAGAATATTGATTAGAATGCAAATCTCTACAGCCAATCAGGATTTTGTGTCTCTGTGCCCTGTTTGAGAGCAGATTTCTGCTCCATCTGATGAAGGAGCAGTGCTCTGAAAGCTAATGGCATTTGCTACCAAATAAACCTGTTGGACTTTAACCTGGTGTTGTTAAAACTCTTACTGTGGTTACCCCAGTCCAACGCCGGCATCTCCACATCATCATTAATAGAGGCAGAGGGTGAGAGTTTCTGGCCTCGCTCACCCAAGGTTGGAAAATGTCGCCCAAGGTCAATGGACCTTTGCATGGGCCGTGTCTCGCCCGCTACAGGTCCCATGTTGGGCAGGACGGTAAAATTCTGCCTGGAGAATCTTTAACTAAAGAATTTGTGCCAAACCTGTATAAAATCACAGAATAGGCAGCAAGGTGGCACAGTGGTCAGCACTGTATTAGGGAGGCAATGGCCTTGTGGTATTATCATTAGACTATTAATCCAGAAATTCAGCTAATGTTCTGGGGACCCGGGTTTGAATCCCACCACGGCAGATGGTGAATTTGAATTCAATAAAAAATATCTAGAACTAAGAATCTACAGATGACCAATGGTCAATTGTCGGAAAACCCATCTGGTTAAGTAATGTCCTTTAGGGAAGGAAATCTGTTGTCCTTACTTAATCTGGCCTACATGTGACTCGTGAGGCACAGCAATGTAGTTGACTTGCAACGTATCTCCAAGGGCAACTGGGGATGGGCAATAAATGCTGGGCAGCCAGCGACGCCCATGTCCCACGAATGAATAATTAAAACTGCTGCCTCACAGCGCCAGGGATCTGGGTTTGATTCTCGGCTTGTGTTACTGCCTGTGTGGAGTTTGCATATTCTCCCCGTGTCTACGTGGGCTTCCTCCAGGTGTTGTGGTTTCCTCCCACAGTCCAAAAGACGTGCTGGTTAGGTGCATTGGCTTTGCTAAATTGTCCCTCAGTGTACCTGAACAGGCGCCTGAGTGTGGCAACTAAGGGATTTTCAAAGTAACTTCATTGCGGTGTCAATGTATTCCTATTTGTGACACTGATAAATAAACTTTGAAACAAAAAAAAATCATTACAGCATTGAAAGATATCATTTGACCCCGTTGTGTCTGCGTTTGCTCTCTATGGGAGCCATTTACCTCGTGCCACTCCCTCACCATCTCCTCATAGCCCTGGCCATTCTTCCTTTTAAGATAACAATCCAATTTCCTGTAAAAAGCCTCAATTGAAGCTGTATCCGCCACAACCTGAGGCAGCACATTCCAGCTCCTAACCACCCGCTGAACAAACTGATTAGGTTTCAGTTAGATTATTTCAGACCCCAAACTATGGGAAGGTCATATCAAGGCCTGTGGACAGGATGTGGAGGAGATTTACTGGAGTTGAACCTGGGATAAAGGAATTTAACACGGAGAGATGAGAGAAACTGGGATGATTCACCTCGCAGCAGCGGAGGTTGAGTGATGGTTTAGTACAGGTTTTCAAAATGATGATGGATTTGATAGAGTAGAATAGGGAGAAACTGGCAGGAAGGCTGACAGCAAGAGGACAGGGATTTAAGATGATCAGCAAAAGAACCAAGGGAGATATAAGGAGAATTTTTTTTTTCCACATTGTGTATTGTTATGATCTGGAGGCACCGTCTGAAAGGGTGGCAGAAGCAATTGTAACCTTAAAAAGGGAAATGAATACATACTTGAAATGAAAAAAAAACTTGAAGGGCTATGGAGAATGTAAATCATTGGATCACTCTTGCAAGTAGCTGGGACAAGGATAGCAGGCTGGCTGGCTTCCTTCTGAGCCCTAATGTGCCTTAGAACAAAGAACAGTACAGCACAGGAACAGGCTCTCCAGCCCATTAAGCCTGCACTGACACATGACATCTTTCTAAACTAAAGAGCTTTTGCTTCTATGGGGTCTGTGTCCCTCCATTCCCTGCCTATTCATGTGTCTGTCAAGATGTCTCTTGCATCTGCTTATACCACCACCTCTGGCAGCGCATTCCAGGCATTTACCACCCTCTGTGTAAAAAAACTTGCCTGTCACATCTCCTTTATACTTTTCGCCTTTTACCTTAAACCTATGTCCCCTAGTAATTGACATTTCTACCCGGGGAAAAATACTCCAGCTATCCATTCCTCTCATAATTTTGGAAACTTCCATCAGGTCACCATTTAACTTCCGCGCTCAAGTGAAAACAAACCAAGTTTGTCCAATATCTCCTCATAGCTAATACCCTCTAAACCAGGCAACACCTGGTAAATCTTTTCTGTACCCTCTCCAAAATCTCCACGTCCTTCTGGTAGTGTGGTGATCAGAACTGTATGCAATATTCCAAATGTGGCCTAATTAAAATTCTGCACAGCTGCAACATAACGAGCCAATTTTTATACTCTTTGCCCTGACCGATGAAGGTAAGCATGCCATACACCTTCCTTACCACCTTATCCACTTAATTGAAATTTTTATAAGTGAAACTTCTTTTTAATGCCCTGTTATCATGGGAAGCAGTGACAGTCATTCTGGTGTTAACGATGCAATCCAAATGATGGGTATTTTATAAATAGAATAGAACTACAGCCATTAATCATTTTTATAAGCCTGATGGCCACTAAAATAGGTTGGTCACTTCAACCAATTAACCCAGCAAAAAAGAGAAATTTGAAATAAGTTCATTCCAATAAATCACTGTTTCCTCATTCAAAAGCAAAACGCAGCAAAATGCCAGAAATCTGAACAAAAAACACAGATAATGTTGGAAAATATTCAGCAAGTCAAGCAGCATCTCTGTCGGTAGAAACAGAGTGTTTCTTCAGAAGGAACTCTTCAAAATGCAGCTAATGAAAATACAACAAAACTTACTCCAACTTATAAATCAAAGAAAAGGTTTAATAAAGAAACATCATTACTCCAACTTGAGGCCTCACCCTGGGCCAATCCAAGCTATCCACAATTCTACATAGTTCCTTATTTATAGTGAGTCAGCTGATTATTACATCACTCTGTAATTGGTTCCATGTTTTACTGGGTCAGCTGACCCTTACATCTTGTTTCCATTGGTCACATTACATCCAATCAAAGTTGTCACTGGTTACATTCGAACACAGAGGTCTGAATGTTCCCACCCCTGTGGCTTCAGGCTGGGAGGCTGGAGGAGCAGTAATATGGTGGAGAGCGACATTTTGATTTGATTTATTATTGTCACATGTATTAACATACAGTGAAAAGTATTGTTTCTTTGCGCGCTATACAGACAAAACATACCATTCATAGAGAAGGAAATGAGAGAGTGCAGAATGTAGTGTTACAGTCATAGCTAGGGTGTGGAGAAAGATCAACTTAATGCAAGGCAAGTCCATTCAAAAGTCTGACAGCAGCAGGGAAGAAGCTGTTCTTGAGTCGGTTGGTACGTGACCTCAGACTTTTGTATCATTTTCCCAACAGAAGAAGTTGGAAGAGAGAATGTCCGGGGTGCGTGGGGTCCTTAATTATGCTGGCTGCTTTGCCGAGGCAGCGGGAAGTGTAGATAGAGTCAATGGATGGGATGCTGGTTTGCGTGATGGATTGGGCTACATTCATGACCTTTTGTAGTTCCTTGCGGTCTTGGGCAGAGTAGGAGCCATACCAAGCTATGATACAACCAGAAAGAATGCTTTCTATGATGCATCTGTAAAAGTTGGTAGAGTCGTAGCTGACATGCCAAATTTCCTTCGTCTTCTGAGAAAGTAGAGGCATTGGTGGGCTTTCTTAACTATAGTGTCGGCATGGGGGGACCAGGACAAATTGTTGGTGATCTGGACACCTAGAAACCTGAAGCTCTCGACCCTTTCTACTTCATCCCCATTGAAGTAGACAGGGGCATGTTCTCCCTTAGCTTCCTGAAGTCGATGACAATCTCCTTCGTTTTGTTACATTGAGGGAGAGATTATTGTTGCTGCACCAGTTCACCAGATTCTCTATCTCATTCCTGTACTCTGTCTCGTCATTGTTTGAGATCGGACCCACAACGGTGGTGTCGTCAGCAAGCTTGAAAATCGAATTGGAGAGGAATTTGGCCACACAGTCATAGGTATATAAGGAGTATAGTAGGGGATTGAGAACACAGCCTTATGGGGCACCGATGTCGAGGATGATCGTGGAGGAGGTGTTGTTGCCTATCCTTACTGATTGTTGTCTGTGAGTTCTGAAGTTAAGGATCCAGTCACAGAGGGAGGTGCCGAGGCCCAGGCCATGGAGTTTGGAGATGCGTTTCATGGGAATAATAGTGTTGAAGGCTGAGCTGTAGTCAGTAAATAGGAGTCTGATATAGGTGTCCTTGTTATCTAGGTGTTCCAGGGTTGAGTGCAGGGCCAAGGAAATGGCATCTGCTGTGGACCTGTTCTGGGGGGTATCATAAGGACATCAGGAGGGGAGCCTGGCATCCTCCAAACCATCATGGTATAAACCAGCTGCAGATACTTCAGGGATGCTGCTCCCCAGCAGTGTACCAATCAAAACCACTTAAGCGGCCAATTTATGGCTACTTCCTACCGCTTCAGGAATTTTACCCACATCATGAGGGTCCACCACCTTGTGCAGACACCACCAATTTAAGTTGTTTTAAGTTTATTTATTAGTGTCACAAGTAGGCTTACATTACCACTGCAATTAAGTTAATGTAAAAATCCCCTAGTTGCTACACTCCAGCGCCTGTTTCAGGAGGGAGAATTTAGCATGGCCAATGCATCTAACCAGCACGTCTTTCAGGCTGTGGGAGGAAACTGGAGCACCCGGAGGAAACCCACGCAGACACGGGGAGAACGTGCAAACTCAGCACAAAGACCCAAGGCAGGAATTGAACGCGGGTCCGTGGTGCTGTGAGGCAGAAATGCTAACCACTGTGCCACCGTGCCGCCATAATTTCTGGAAGCCTCCCAGTGGTTCTGGCAGGGGACAAGGGCTTCTTAATAGACAGGCCAACGCCCACTCCCATGGCTATAACATTGCAGATTGATTGTGAGCTGTCAATCAATCACTGGGGCTTGCCTGCCTGGCCCCCGTTCTTTGAAACAAACCTAATGTCTTTGAGGATGCCTTGGCACTGAGGTGCCCTCTCTGTAATCTTGCAGCCTCAAGAAGTCAGCTGTCACTGCCAAGGTTGCCGATGTGCCAGCCTTGGCATTTTCCTCACAACTCTGGGAGGTGGGTCACCATCCTTAATTTGATCAGGGTTATGACGGTGGCCAGCCAGAGTCTCATTGCCGCCCGTCCCAGGTCCCAATGCTGCCTGCGCGATGATAGGACCACCCTTTCAGCCCCTGGCAGCCAGACCTCACAACTTGCAGGAAAATTCAGCCCAGAGAATATTTCATAGATCACAGAATCCCTACAGCGCAGGAGGGGGTCATTCAGCCCATCGAGTCTGCACCGACCACAATCCCACCCAGGCCCTATTCCCATAGCCCCACATATTTACCCTGCTAATCCCCCTGACAATAAGGGACAATTTAGCATAGCCAATCAACCTAACCCGCACATCTTTGGACTGTGGGAGGAAACCGGAGCGCCCGGAGGAAACCCATGCAGACATGGGGAGAACATACAAACTCCACACAGACATTGATCCAAGCCAGGAATCGAACCCATGTCCTTGGCTCTGTGAGGCAGCAGCGCTAACCACTGTGCCACCGTGCCGCCCCAAAGAATTAACCAAAGAATTTGTGCCAAACCGGCACAAAATCGCAGAATAGGCGGCACGGTGGCACAGTAGATAGCACTGTATCAGAGGAGATGATGGCCTCGTAGCATTATCACTAGATTATTAATCCAGAAACTCAGCTAATGTTCTGGGGACCCGGGTTCAAATCCCGCCGCGGCAGATGATGGAATTTGAATTCAATAAAAAATATCTGGAATTAAGAATCTACTGATGACCATGAAACCGTTGTCGATTGTCGGAAAAACCCATCTGGTTCACTAATATCCTTTCGGGAAGGAAACCTGCCGTCCTTACCTGGTCTGGCCTTCATGTGACTCCAGAGGCACAGCAATGTGGTTGACTCGCAACGTACCTCCAAGGGCAACTGGGGGTGGGCAATAGATATTGGCCAGCCAGCGATGCCCACATCAGTGAATTTTTAAAAAGCTGCTGCCTCACAGCGCCAGGGACCCAGGTTCGATTCCCGCTTGGGTCACTGTCTGTGTGGAATTTGCACATTCTCCCTGTGTCTGCGTGGGTTTCCTCCTGCTGCTACAGTTTCCTCTCATACCCCAAAAGACGTGCTGGTTAGATGCATTGGCCATGCTAAATTCTCCCTCAGTGTACCTGAAATTTCAGCCCAGAGATAACATTTCAGTTTAGTGGTCCTTCATTGCAACTCGGACAAGATAGAAATGTAATGTGTTGTCAACAAATGGAAGGGGCAAGTGTCGGGACAAGAACAAAAAGGTAAGTCAGTGATCAGGTGGAAGACGGGAGAGATTGAGGGCAAGATACCCTGACCTCCCCTCAGCATTTTTCTCTCTGGTGGGAGATGGTGCATTGTTCACCAATGGAGGGATCCTCAGATCAATGGGCTGTCAATGGGAATGCCCACTGAAGTCACCCAACGCCTCCGGTAAACCCATGGCAGTGGGTGTGCCATCGGCGGGACCAGAGAATCCCGCTGGTGTGAACGGCCAGAGATTACAATCTGAAACTGTTGAAATTCAAGTTGAAAAAGCTGTAAAAGTGCCTCACGGAAAGTTGAGGTGCTATCCATGAAGCTTACATTGAATTCCATTTGGAACACTGCAGACAGACAAGGTAGGAAAGGCCAGAGTGGGAGGAAGGTGGAGGATTAAAATGACAGACAAACAGAAGCTTAGGGTCATGTGTGAAAACTGAATGGGGGCATTCTGCATAGCGGTAACCCAATCTGCATTTGATTTTTCCCAATGTAGAGCAGATCGTATTGTGAGCAGCGAAATTTAAGGAAATACATCTAAATCACTGCCAGACGCCAGCAGAGGCACTGCAGTGACATGCTTGGGACTAATTGTTGGGACATGGAGTTGAACCAGGAGTCAGGGACCTGCAGAGGGAAGGGTGGGGATCTCCTGGGAGGATCATGAAGAGGGAGCGATTGGGGTATCATTGGATAGGCCAGGGTGGAGGGGATCGGGGGAATTCTGGAGGTGTCTGGTGCTTGAGGGCTGGGTGTCCCCAGTCAGAAGAGGGCTTCCAATCAAGATGCCCACCTGTCCTATCTTCCTGACCGAGATTGAGGATTTTAAATTTTTCTGTAAACCCCGACAGATCTATCCAGCATCCACCAGGCTAAAAATTGAGGCTTGGTGGGTTAAGACCCGGGAAAGGCTGGAAAATGGAGTTGAGACCAGGATAAGATCAGCTGTGACCATGTTAAATGGCTCAGAGGGCTGAATTGCCTACTCCCACTCCTAATTCCTATGTTCCTTAAGTGGCTGCTATGCAGCCAATTAAGGTCCTTAATTGGGGCAAGGCTGAGCTTCCCATCCGAGGTTCTACCCGCCTCACCCTAACACCGCCTCAGGGTCAGGTGTGCCCAGAGCGAATCAGCTCCATGCAAGCTCATGTGTTCCCTCTCCCCCCTCAACCTCAAAACCTACAAGAGGAGGGGGGGGGGAGGGGTGGGGAGTGCAAAATCTGACCTCACTGTTCAGTAACTGAGCAATACAAAAGCAGCTCTTACCAACAATATCTCCACAGTCAAATAAGCATTTGAAAAAAAATGGTTGAAAATGCCACCTTCAATCACCATTCATACAAACTTTCACCCAGTGGAATTTTGAAAGCCTGCTCTGTTGTCGCTGTGTTGGTTGGAAGGCAGGGAGGGTATTTTTGGGCATCTCACTGATGCCTGGTTTCTTTTCTGGATTGGTGTAAACACAGGTCAGGCAAACTGTGAGTCGCCTTTCAGCCCATGTTTTTAATTAGAACTCAGCTTCCTTTTCAACAAATGAGCAACCTGCAATCATCTAAAAGTTAAAGGAATTATCTATTTAGAATGTCCCCCATTTAATTAGGAAGGAGAGAGAGTGGTAACTTGTGAATGGTTTGTGCATAATTGCTTATTGAGCCTTTTAGTCTTTACCCAATCGCAACGACATACACAATGTTTGTTGCCTTCACATTTGCATTAAGAATCTACTCCTTGTGAACTTGTACAGAATCATAGAATCATACAGTGCAGAAGAGGCCCTTTGGCCCATCAAGTCTGCACCTACATGTGGGAAACTACTGACCTCCCACCTGATCCCATCTGCCAGCACTTGGTTCATAGTCTTGAGTGTTATGACAAGTGTTCATCCACATAGTTTTTAAAGGATGTGAGGCAACCTGCCTCTGTCACCCTCCCAGGCAGTGCATTCCAGACCGTCACCACCCTCTGGGTAAAAAAGCTTTCCTCACATCCCCCCATTCCTCCCATAGTTTCAGCTGATTTAGAACATAGAACATAGAAAGCCACAGCACAAACAGGCCCTTCGGCCCACAGGTTGCGCCGATCACATCCCCACCTCTAGGCCTATCTATAGCCCTCAATCCCATTAAATCCCATGTACTCATCCAGAAGTCTCTTAAAAGACCCCAACGAGTTTGCCTCCACCACCACCGACGTCAGCCGATTCCACTCACCCACCACCCTCTGAGTGAAAAACTTACCCCTGACATCTCCTCTGTACCTACCCCCCAGCACCTTAAACCTGTGTCCTCTCGTAGCAACCATTTCAGCCCTTGGAAATAGCCTCTGAGAGTCTACCCTATCCAGACCTCTCAACATCTTCCCAACCTCCAAAGATGTGTGCCTTAGGTTGATTGGCCATGCTAAATTACCCCTTTGTGTCGGGGGGTGAGGGCAAGCGGGGTAAATACATGAGGTTTCGAGGATGGGGCCTGGGTGGGATTGTTGTCGGTGCAGGCTTGATGGGCCGAATGGCCTCCTTCTGCACAGTATGGATTCTATGATGAAATCTGCCCCTCACCTTTGAACCTATGTCCCCTCATGACTGATCCCTCAACTAAGGGGAACAGCTGCTCCTTATCCACTCTCTGGGCAGTGTGGTGGCACAGTGCTGCTTCACAGCGCCAGGGACTCAGGTTCGATTCCCGGCTTGGGTCACTGTCTGTGCGGAGCCTGCACATTCTCTTCATGAATGCATGGGTTTCCTTTGGAGGCTCCACTTTCCTCCCACACTCCAAAAGACGTGCTGGTTAGGTGCATTGGCCATGCTAAATTCTCCCTCAGTGTACCTGAACAGATGCCGGAGTGTGGCGACTAGGGGATTTTCACAGTAACTTCATTGCAGTGTTAATGTAAGGTAAGTGACATGAATAAATAAACTTTACTTTTACTTTGCTTCTGTCCATGTCCCTCACAATCTTAAGTCTGAGCTCAGTAATTCTCAGTGTTTCAAACCTGTGTGTGAATAAAACTTCAGTGGATTATTATGGAGAAGATAAATGAGTTCTTCCTCTGTTCTAGTTGGTGTGCCAGTTAATGTGCATCAACGTATTGAGAGTTTTACGCAGTACAGCACTGGGAATTAAATTTATTCTTCAATAACTATCAGTTTATCCTCTGAACAAATTATTTTTTAGTGGGGATGCTTATTAAATCCTTATTAACCGATATAACAAAATGGTGATGTCAGAAATCATTTTAGGTTTTACTGAGTGCTGGGATCTGATGTAATTTCTGGTGTAGGAGTCTGAGATAAACTGATCTTTTTCAAATGTCATCCCTGTTACTTAAAAGTAAAGCTCTCCTCTGGCCTTTTGGTTTCTGCTGAACATTAACATTTTCAATCGATTAGAGAATGTTGGTATCTCGGGGGTAAATCATCATAACTTTGCTTTTTTTCACATCAAACACTGTTAAACTGTTTTAAATAATTTCCCACAGGTTTGCGTGTCACATCTGAAACTACAGCTGATCCTGCAACTTTTTCCATTTTCTGATTTCCTGAGCACGAAACTTTGAATGTTGTTTTTTTTTATTTGCCTGGAATTACAAGATCGCAGAATCATAGAATCTCCACAGTGCGGAAGGAGGCCATTTGGCCCATTGAGTCCGCACTGACAACAATCCCAATCAGACCCTATCCGTGTAACCCCATGCATTTACCCTAGCTAATCCCCCTGACACTAAGGGGTAATTTAGCACGGCCAATCAATCTCACCCGCCCATCTTTGGACTGCGGGAGGAAACCCACACAGTCACGGGGAGAACGTGCAAACTCTGCACAGCCAGTCACCTGAGGTCGGAATCTCGGGAATCATTTGTTGGGATGTCCAAACATGTGCGGTGTAGTGGGAGATGGAGGTGGGGGATTTGTTGGATGTGGTGGGAGATGGGGGTGGGGGACTTGGTGGGAGATGGGGTGGGATTGGTGGGAGATGGGGTGGAGGATTGGTGGGAGATGGGGGATGAGAGTGGGCGGTTTGGTGGGAGATGGGGGTGGGGTCTTGGTGGGAGATGAGGTGGGGGATTGGTGGGAAATGGGGTGGGGGGATTGGTGGGAGATGGGGGATGAGAGTGGGAGGTTTGGTGGGAGATGGGGGTGGGGTCTTGGTGGGAGATGAGGGTGGGGGCTTGGTGGGAGATGAGGGTGGGGGGGTTTGGTGGGAGATGAGGGTGGGGTCTTGGTGGGAGATGAGGGTGGGGTCTTGGTGGGAGATGAGGGTGGGGTCTTGGTGGGGTATGAGGGTGGGGGGTATGATGGGAGATGAGGGTGGGGGCTTGGTGGGAGATGGGGGTGGAGGGCTTGGTGGGGGATGGGGGTGGAGGGCTTGGTGGGGGATGAGGGTGGGGGGGTTTGGTGGGAGATGGGGGTGGGGGTTTGGTGGGAGATGGGGATGGGGGTCTTGGTGGGAGATTGGGTGGGGGTTTTTTTGGGTGTGGAGGGTGATGGGGTGGGGGAGGTTGGTGGGAGATGGGGGTGGGAGGCTGATGTGGAAAGGAGATTGGTTGTTGGAGGTGATTGAGGAATGGATCAGGATGTCACAGAGAGAAATGGAAGTATTAAAGCTATCTTTAGGGCCAGGAAGATCAGAACAGCTCTTTAGACACCCCCCCCCCACCCTGTAATATTGTGGGCTACTGCCACTCAGGTATCACAATCACAGCCTTTATACACACACACCATCCCTACCCCCTTCAATGCAACTGTTTTCAGACTCAAATGGCTTCTGGGCTGCTGGAAATGGAGCCAGTACTCGACATGGGAATGCCAGTGTGTGCAGCTCAACTCTATAAAGTGAATGAGTCCCTGCTCTCAAATGAGTTCTGCCCCCTCATCAACATTATGAGCCAGCATCTGGCATGCTCCTCCAGTTGGCCTTTATCTGGTAAAAATCTACCCCGATGTGTCTGAACAGTCAAGTGCTGCCACAGGAATGAGCAACACGGACTATTGGTCCATATTGACTATTTCTCTGAGAATTGCCCAGGGAAAGGCAGGTTAAGAAATTGCATTCGTAGAACACTAGACCACATCCCTAACCTATTGTCTTCTTATGTGATTTGGGGTCAGATTTAGTTCGATAATAACACTGTGATAAATCGAGGATGACTCGATGAGGCTTCAGAACAAAAAGGCTTTATTGCCAACACAACGATTAACTGCATATATACAAATAGGGCCCAGTAGAATAACTGTATGACTGCACACTACTCCTCCCTGAATCCAACTGCTGATCCTTCCCGACCCGGGATACGTGCCCTTGCACTCGATTGGCTCAGCTTCCCGCCTCAACGCTGCATAGAGTCCGGCCTGACCGTGTGGGCCTCAAGGAACGCCCCCTTAAAAGGGCCACATGACCACATCATCCCAAGTCTGGCTGCAACCAATGCATTTCTTTTGAATTGCAATCATTCTTGCAATGGGTAAACCACATCAATCTGCAAGAAGGCCACAATAAATAATGACCAAATGATCCAGTTCCTGCTGATGTGGTGGGGAGAACTTCCCATACAGTGGGATCGTGGGTGTCCACCTGAACAGGCAGACAAATCATTCTGAAGTGGCACATCCATGAACACAGCAGCTTTTGTTATGTCTTCATGGTTGGACTTGAACCCATTGCCCTCCGGTTCAAATGTTTGGTGTTGGCAAATATATCAAAGTGATTGGCAAAATATTTTAATTTAAAAAATGTAAGCTTGTATTACTGTAAAGGCCAACACCTCTAGCAGTGGGTAGGGAAGAAATTATGTTAAAATAAATCTTCCTGGATAAGATGGGAAATGCATTGAGAAACTCCCATTTCCTCCCACAGTCCAAAGATGTGCAGGTTAGGTTGATTGGCCATGATCAATTGCACCTTAGTGTCCTAAAATGTGTAGGTTAGGGGGATTAATGAGATAAATATGTGGGTTTACAGAGATAAGGTCTGGGCAAGATTTTTTTAAAAATACTTTTCCAATTCAATCAAATCAAATCCAATTCAGAGTCTCAACAAGTTGAGACATTTCAGATCCAGGCTGACAAGACAGGACGGGAGACCAAAACCACCCTGTCCTGGGCCTGATCTACATGAGTCAAGCTGATTGGAGAAGGGGGAGGATCCTCCTCCAAGACTTGAGCTCATTTGCATCTTAGCCAAAAGACCGAGATGCCGCTTTTAAAAATTGCTTCATATGAAACATATGAAGCCTCAGCGTAACCTAATGACCTCAACCAAGTGCAGGCGATCCATACTACACTTGATCTTAGCCAAAAGGCCGAGAAGCGATAAGGTCTGGGCAAGATGCTCTGTCAGAGGTCAGTGCAGGCTCGATGGGCCGAATAGCCTCCTTCTGCACAATAAGGATTCTATCATTCATTGAGACAGACCTTTAGGATAGGATGGGAAATAAATTTTGCAAGAAACAAATGAACGAGAAAAACTTTTGCTGGCTGTTCATTAAGGTTCCTAAACTCAGGCTGGAATTAAAAAGAATGAGGGAGAATCCAGTGGAGGTTTTCGAAATAATGAAAGGTTTTGAAATGGAAAATCGTAAGAAGGTCATTGCCATTGGTTGACAAATTGGTAACATGGGAAAATAAATACAGGAAAAATGAAAGGGAAACTAGAAAATAACTGCACCGGGGAGATTTATTAGAATGCGGAACACTTGATACGTGGCTGGTGAGGCAGTGACTACAACGTAATTTGAAAAAAGAATTAGATAATTTGAAGAAGAATCTGGAAGAGGGGTTGGGAAATAGGATTAAGATGGGGTTGAAGAGACAGCATTGTGTTGCCTGTGAAGTGAACCAAATAGTCTCACTTTGTGCTGAAATTCCTATTATATCTTTTGTGTGAATAGTGCATACATCAGTGGAGAATTGCACCCTTTAGGGAAATTCTAAGTGCAAGGATCAATCAACAATTGGATTTTAAAATGTCAATGTCAAAAGTGAAATATTAAATTGAGCTTTCCAGGTGGGAGTTCTGTAATCTAGAAATACAATGAATAGCTTCCATTCCCAGTCCATGGTATTTAATGCGAGCTGTACCTGGATTATATTAATTACTCACCAATTTTGATTAATTCAAAGAGGTTTCGCTTGAAGAAAAATCATTCTTATTTTGAACTTTTTAAAGCTCAAATGAATCAAGTACTTACAAACCGAGGTAAAATATCTCATACCCTTACCTGCTTCCTCTTCAATATGGATGTCTAATTTCTCGACACCTCCATCTCCTACCAAACCAGTCTGATATCTCCACTTCTTCCTCGAGAGACTCGAACAATCCCCATCCACAATTTCTCTCCTCCGCCTGGCTGAACTTGTTCCCTTACTCAACAGTTTCTTCTTTAATTTATCTCACTTCCTGCAAATAAAGGTGTGGCTATGGGTATCTGCATGGGCCCCAGTCGTGCCTATCTTTTTGTGGGTTATGTGGAATATTCCTTGTTCCAATCCTACTTAGGCCTACTCCAGCAATTCTTACTCCGGTGCATTGCTGACTATTGGTGTTGCTTCATTCTCTCATTTGAACCTGGAACAAATTGTTGAATTTGCTTCCAATTTTCACCTTCACATGGCCCATCTCTGACACTTCCCTTCACTTCCTTGACCTCTCTGTCTCTTTCTTTGGTGAGACTGTTTACCAATATTCATTACAAGTTCACCGACTGCTACAGCTACCTTGACTGCAGCTCCTCACACCCTGCTTCCTCTAAGGACTCTATCCCATTCGCTAAGTTCCTCCACCTCCATCCCATCTGTTCTGATGATGCTACCTTCCAAACAGCGCTTCCGACATGTCTTCCTTTTTCCTGAACCAAGGTATTCCCCCCCATACTGAAGTTGAGAGGAATCTCAAATGTGTGGCAACTACAGCATGGTGCCACCACCAACACTTCTTCCCCTCAAACCCCTGTCAGCAATCTGTTGGGACCACTCCCTCTGTGATATCCTGATCCACTGCTCCATCACCCCAATTCCTCATATCCTTCCCGTGGCACCTTCCCATGCAATCACAGAAGGTGTGACACCTTTCCTTTCTTCCTCCTCACTATCCAAGGCCCCAAACACTCCTTTCAGGTGAAGAACATTTTACTTGTGCCTCCTTCAATTTGGTCTACTGTATTCATTGCTCCTAATGCAGTCTCCTCTACACTGGGAAGACAAAACACAGACTGGATGACCACTTTGCGGGACACCTTAACTCAGTTTGGAAGCATGATCCCCCAACCTTCCATTTCAACTCACCATCCTGCTTTCAGTCCCACACGTCAATCCTTGGCCTGTTGCAATGTTCCAGCGAAGCCCAATGCAAACTGAAGGAGCAGCACCTCATCTCTTGATTAGGCGCTTTGGACTGAACATTGAGTTCAACAACTTCACACCATGCACTCTCCCCTCCATCTTGACACCATTTTTAAATACAATCTTTTCCCACCCCTACCCTCCATGGGACCACCTGTCCCTTGTTTTTACATTTTGCTTTCACTGCGTGCTGACCCTTGTCCTGCTATTAACACATTCTGCTGTCTTGCCTTTATGCCACTATCAGCACCTCCTTTAGTCTTTAACACGATGATTAACACTCCCTTTGTCTTGTGACTGTGATATTTCTGTCAAATTCTCCTGAGCTCCACCTATTCCTGGCTTTCCTTTTGCTCCATTGGCTCCACCGTCTCTTCAACAGTATAAAATCCATCACATTTCTCCCTCTTATTAATTCTAAGGAAGAGTCATGTAGACTTGAAACATTAATGCTGCTCCTCTCTCCACAGATGCTGCTCGGCCTGCTGAGTTTTTTCAGCATTTTCTGCTTTTTATTTAATATACGTCCTTTCTTAACTGTCGCTCAGAAAAATCAAACAGCTCCTTTTAAGCAGGCATTCAGATTATTCATGTTCCAGCTCCTTTGCAGATTGTAGCAGAAGTTTAGCATTGGGAAGTGGAACGATTTAAATAGCAGTGTTTGTTATAATTAAGTGCTGACTGTTAGGCTGATTCAGTGATAATGGGCTCTGTAAATCTTGGAACAGCAAATCCGTGAGTCATAAATTACCCACGAGAATCCAAATTCAGTGACGCAAAATCTTTCAAAGGTTCTGGAGGCCCGTTCCAGCTCCGAGTTGAAAGTAATTTTGTGCACTTTGGTCATATGCCAGAGTCACTTGGGTTAATTTGGACACTGTGAGCGATTGTACAACAAGCGATGGCAAATCAGCCTCTGGCTTTACAAATCTCGCAAATTTTATTTCCATTGACTGCAAGCCAGGAGAGATGTAAAATGTACTACTGGTTTGCTGTCACCTGTTTTACGCTATCACACAAAAGCCAAGCTCTACCCCACTGAGCTCTTCATTCCGTTCAAACTGTTTTGACCAATTAAAATGAGTACCACTGGGAGTTGCTGCTCTGCTTTAGTTTGAAGATTGACTTCTTAAAGGTACCGTTCCTTGTTTAGTATTATCCCTAGAAGTTTATTTATGGATGGGTAGCCACACATCCTCATGATATTCATAGAATCAATCATAGAATCCCCACAGTACAGAAGGAGGCCATTCAGCCCATTGAGTCTGCACTGACAACAATCCCAACCAGGCCCTATCCCTGTTACCACACGTATTTACCCTGCTCACCCCCGACACTAAGGGACAATTTACCACGGTCAACCCACCGAACCTGCACATCTTTGGGAGGAAACCGGAGCATCCGGAGGAAACCCACGCAGACACGAGGAGAACATGCAAACTCCAGACAGTGACTCAAGGTCAGAATTGAACTGGATCCTTGGCACTGTAAGGCAGCAGTGCTAACCATTGTGCCACTGTGTTGCCCCATCGTGTTGGTGGTTAGCTCGGTTTTGTTCCATCGTACCTTTCCAATTGTTTTGCCCACAACTCTTTCTGGCAACCGTTACTTCCATCAAAGCAAGCAACTTTCTCAGCAGCTAGCAGTGGGAAGTTTGCACTTTAAGGAAACCTGGCACTGGGTAGAAGTGCAGGACCCTCTCATGTTGCCACCTTGTCCTTGCACATTCTTTTGGTGCTTCAAGATTTGCCTTGAGAGGAGGAATTAATTAAAAGCAAATGTACCTAATACCTTTAATTTTGAATTCATTCATGGGACATGGGCATTGCTGGCTGGCCAGCATTTATTGCCCATCCGTAGTTGCCTGAAGGCAGTTGAGAGTCAACCACATTGCTGTGGCTCTGGAGTCACATGTAGGCCAGACCAGGTAAGGACGGCAGATTTCTTTCCCTAAAGGACATTGGTGAATCAGATGGGTTTTTCCGACAATCGACAATGGTTTCATGGTCATCATAATTCTTCATTCCAGATTTATTTTGTTATTGAATTCAAATTCCACCATCTGCCGTGGTGGGATTCAGACGCGGGCCCCCAGAACATTTGCTGAGTTTCTGGATTAATAATCTAGCGATAATACCACGGCCATCGCCTCCCCCAAACTCATCTATTCTTTCCCCAGTGGTCAGGTACATCTGCCTAGATATTTCCAAAGATGACCACCTGTCTTCATTACGAATCCTTTCAGACGGAGGCAGTCACTAAGCCATGTCACTTCCCTCATTTTAACAGCTTCCATCACAAGGACAGCTCAGTTGATGACTATAACCAGAGCATAAATCTTTAGCCAGTCTCTCCTTCCAAATCACAATTAACATAGAAACCCTACAGTACAGAAAGAGGCCATTCGGCCCATCGAGTCTGCACCGACCACAATCCCACCCAGGCCCTATCCCCATATCCCTACATATTCTACCCACTAATCCCTCTAACCTACGCATCTCAGGACACTAAAGGGCAATTTTTTAGCATGGCCAATCAACCTAACCCGCACATCTTTGGACTTGTTGTAGACATCTACATAACTCACGAATCTTGCGTGCATTGAGAACATAAGAAATAGGAGCAGCAGCAGACCATACAGTTCCTCAAACCTCCGCTGCCATTTAATAAGACGATGGTCGATCATCAACATCAAATCCACATTCTCACCTGACCTTTTGATTTGATTTATTACTGTTACAAGTATTGGGATGAGTGAAATATATTGCTTCTTGCCCGCTAAACAGACAAAGCACACCATTCATAGAGTACATAAGGGAGAAGGAAAGGAGAGGGTGCAGAATGTAATGTTACAGTCATAGTTAGGGTGTAGAGAAAGATCAGCTTAATATGTGGTAGGTCCATTCAAAAGCCTGATGGCAGTAGGGAAGAAGCTGTTCTTGAGTCGGTTGGTACGTGATCTCAGACTTTAGTATCTTTTTCCCGACGGAAGAAATTGGGAAAGAGTATGTCCAGGGTGCATGGGGTCCTTGATTATGCTGGATGCTTTCCCAAGGCAGCGGGAAATGTAGACGGAGTCAATGGATGGGAGGCTGGTTTGCGTGATGGACTGGCCAAGTTCACAACCCTTTGTACTTTCTTGCTGTCTTGGTCAGAGCAGGAGATTGATTCCTGAAAGTCCCTCACAAAAATCTATCAATCTCTGTCTTGAACATACACAATGACTGAGCATCCACAGATCTCTGAGATAGAGAACTTCAAAGTTTCACCAACTCTGTGCGAAGAAATCTCTCCTCTTCTCAGTCCTAAATGGCCAACCCCTACCTCTGAAACATTGATGCCTAATTCTAGACTATCCAACCAGGGGAAACAACCTCTCAACATTCGCCCTGCCGGTCCTGATATAGTAATCAAGAAGCTTTCACTGTGATGTCAAACAGCAGTACAAGAAGGCGCTGCTCTTTTATCAGGTGATACCGTTCGCCACCGATGATTACTTAACAATAATCCTATACTCAAAAAGGAAATTCAGACTGCAAGAGCTAAATCATGCAAATGAGCACCATGAAGTTACAACGCTTTTATTTCAACAATGGTCCTCCGTTCTACCATTATTAGAAAGGATTAACAGACGGTAAAGTTGGCTACTGGCTCAGTAATAGCACAGAAGAAGGAGCAGATGAGGATGAAGCAATGAGGGTGGTTTGGTACTGGGGAGACCAAGCTCAAGTGAGTCTATTTTTGGGCTTGGAATGAATAACTTGCAGAGCCTGAATTTTGTTGTGCAAAGTCACAGGACATTTGAGTGATGCAATTTGCAATGTGTGTTTGTGTGTTCCTGCTCACCCTGTTGGGGGTTCAGAGGTCATTTAATGCCCAAGACACAGCTACGATTCTAGACCCACGTGCCATTGATTGACAGGACATTCATCTGTCTGTAATGCGACTCCTTAATGAAGAGTCCTGTTTCATTGTGTACCATACATTAAAACTGTGGGTATGCTTAAAGCTCTCAAGTGACAGTATAATACAACTTCCATTTATTAATGAAGCCCTTGTATAGACAGCTGCCAGAGAAAGTGAGGATCACTGGCCCCTGCAGCTAAACAATGTCTAGGCCTTGATCTCTCTATGCAGTTGTTTTCTGTGATTCAGCTGTCATCTCCATTTATTTTTCCTCATTAATGCTGTGAGCTTCACCATATGCTATCTCCTGACCCTGAATACTTAAAATAGGCTGAGGAACCTCGACTGATACCTGTGTGACTCAGAATGTGGGATGGTGCTAATGATACAAGGAAGCTTTTCATTTCTAGCACTTTGTGTGACCACAGGACACATCAATGGCGATTTATGGCCAATGAAGAATTTTGGAAATTTTGTTGTAACGTTGGAAACATCTAAGAATATGGGAGGCAATGTTGACTCAATCTGCCATTTCCTGTCATATTTACTGTATATTGAGCAAAGGTGAGGGATTAGAGAAGGAAATCTGGCCAGTCCCATGAATACTATTACAATTTTGTCTTTTAAAAGGCGTTTAGACAGTTACATGGGTAAAATGGGTAGAGAGGGATATGGGCCAAATGCGGGCAATTGGGACTAGCTTAGAGGTTTAAAAAAAAGGACAGCATGGACAAGTTGGGCTGAAGGGCCTGTTTCCATGCTGTAAACCTCTATGACTACATAACCCTGATGCCATTTCAGTTTGATTCATTGAATCTGTTCTCAAAAGCTGGTACAACACCAAGATGCTTCCTTCCAAAATTTCAATTGATGAGTTGCAGAAAGAGGTAAAAGTAGGAAAAAAATAATTTACTACAAAATTAGCTAACAAATCATTCTGTATATTTTTAAAAATGTAATTTTGAACAATTTAAGATTAAGTTACTCACCAGTGCTGGATTGACAGTATAATTAAAAATACTTATTTTAATAAATCTATTCTCAGTTCTAGTAATCAACCTGTTCCAAGTTTCTGTATCTAAATGCTATGATTGTGAAGTGTGATGATTAAGTTCTTATAATGAATCATTAACTCAATAATAACAATCACATATTCACACTGGGACATTGTGTAAGGTAAAGTCATCATAGTCCCAAATGACCCTCTTTGATGGGGAGAGCTAACTGATGTTGATTTAACCTGTACATCACCACACCTTAGGTGAGGGGCAAGGTTGCGAAGGCAGAGCCTTCATGAATAACCTCAGCCAGTACTGGAATCGAACCTGTGTTTGTTGGCATCACTCTGTATCACGAACCAGCCGTCCGGCCAACTGAACTAGCCGACAGGATAGATTGCATACCACGAGCTCGTTAAAGGTTCTGCGATTGTTACATCGAACTCCCTGTGTGATTTGCTGTTTAAAATAATGAAACAAAATAGAACAGGAGAACAGCCCGCATGGTAAGCAGGGGGGCTCTCGACCGGAAGTGGCTGATGTCAGCAGGGTCACGTGAGAGGTACTAGTCAAAAAACTAGCAAACGGGGTAAGAATTAAGAACATGGATCAATCCATGATACCCTTTTACTTGGACCAAGAAACCTTGACACAGGCTTTATCTGAGATTTCAAAGATGGCACAACCTCACGAAATTGGGTTGGGGTGTAAGTGCTCTCACACTCTTCATGTATTTTGCCCTGGGACAGCATTGGCAACCATGGATCTCAATGCTAATCTTGCTCTGGCAGCATGAGTCATCTTTGTCGATGGTACATTCATCCAGTTTATGAGACTTTTTTATATCTCCCTCGATCATTTTTATCATCAATCTTTCCCATCAGGGGTAGGAGTTGAATGGTTCAAATTGGCCACATTTCCTTTCGTTTTAATAATCCATAAAATACATTATTTTATCAATTAGTAATGAAACATACAATAGCTTCAGAAGGCAAATGAGGATTGCTTATAATTACCGGAGTAAATCAGCAGCTCAAATTATATTGCGCATTAGTTTTAGCCCGCTATCGCAATCTTGTCGTTATCTGTTTCCTTCTCGTAACCCTGATTTGTTTAAGTCAGATTGAAATAGCTTCTTCTGACTCCTTGGCTTTGTGTGTGCGGTAGTCCCATTTACAATTTAGGAGGAGTGACACTATCTCCCTGGCATTATTATTGTACTGACTTTGGAGTCAGACTACCTCTACAAGTAGTTAGCTGTTAATACAGATGATTTTAGACTAGCTTGCAGTAATACGTGTGGCTTCGGGCATACTTTGTAGTCAGTTTTCATTCAGTGATTTTCAGGATGCCTACTGGATTAGTACACTCCCAGAATCTAGCCAAAACAATTGCATTTTTAATTTCCTTTAAGAAGCGATTACTTTACTGACTGTAAGTAACTGCATCGCAAGGAATTGAACGTGTACATTACAACTAATTGACAATGAAAACAGCAATGATTCTGTGATTGTTGGAAATCCATCTGTTGCCAGGTTGGGGAATTGTGTGTTGGCTTTCTTTCATTGTGCTGAATGGAAAAGGATTATTACAGAATAATAGACTGTTGGAAGAACGCAACGGGGCCAGAACACAATCAGCAGCTCCACGGGATTCCACATACCACGGGGGATATTTGATTCCCTCCTGCAAGACAGGTTTGGTGGTGGAGGAGGCATTTAATTGGGCAGGAGTGTGGGGGGTAGGGGCCTTGTTATCTTCAAGCCTCTGTCCTGATTAGATCCAGACGGGCAGCCTTGTCGATGGCCTTCCCACGCCATCACCATTTGAGATTGTGAAGTTGGCAATTAATGCCCACTCAATGGCCTGGTCCCGATACTGCTGGTAATCAACTAGTGGTGGGAGGGGGAGTTGTCACATGGGAAAAGTGAAAAGCAAGCTTTTTCAGGCCAACAGGGTGGTGGGGAATGGATATCCCACAAACATATAAAGATATGCACGTTAGGTGGATTGGCCAGGGTAATTGTGTGGGGCAATTGGAAGAGGGCATGGGTGAGAGATTCTGTCAGAGAGTCGGTGCAGACGCGATGGCCCAAATGGCCTCTTCTGCACTGGAGGGATTCTACGATCCTGTGAGGAAGGCAGAGGAGAAGAGGGAGCCTGCTGTGAGCCATTTTCAGCCTTTGCTGCTGATTCTTCTCCCCAGCCCCATGCCTCCATCCTTCCTGCCCATTTCCTGGGTCTCTCACTGATCCGGGGCCTCTTGTGGGTGCACTACCAACAGCTGCCACCACTCCCATTGGCGCTGCCTGCAATGCACAGTTGCCATCCTCTGATTGGTTGGCAGCTGTCGGAGGTGGGGGAGGGGCGGGACTTCCAACCCTGTTGTCCTTGATCCTGAGGAAGGCTGACTCCGAACCACTTGAGTGCTTGAAAGGCACTTAAATTGGTGCACCTTCTGGAAAGTGGGTGATGCGGGGCTCTCGCCCGCTCTCTGATTGACTGAGATTCCGTCTCCTGCATTAAAGACGACTCCATAAATCAAAACTTTATCAGTTCGTCTGCTCAAATCGGGCTTCCTGAAATGACATTTCAATTATTATTACACATGAACATTGAATGTCATGCAAAAGCCATAAAAGATGTTAGCTTGCTAGACTGGACAGAAAACTTCCATCGGCGTTCAGTCAGTGTTGTGAACTGATCATTGTCAGTGAGTGCCATGTGGTCTTGCTGCTTTTGCATCCCAAATATTGATGACAATCAAATTTTAAGCTCGGAAAAATCGTAGCTCTTTCTGTTTATTCATGGCTATGCTGCCTTGTACAAACAAAAGGCAAAAATATATAATAACGTTAACAATAATCCTGCCTGTGGCAAATAAATGAGTGGCATTGTATCAGGTGAGTTTTTTAAAATTAGTGTCACAAGTAGGCTTACATTAACACTGCAATGACAGAGTGGCACGATGACGCAGTGGTTAGCACTGCTGCCTCACAGTGCCAGGGACCCGGGTTCGATATCCGGTTTGGGTCACTGTCTGTGCGGATTCTGCATGTTCTCCCCCGTCTGCATGGGTTTCCTCCGGATGCTCCAGTTTCCTCGCACAGTCCGAAAGACATGCTGATTAGGTGCATTGGTCATGCTAAATTCTCCCTAATCACCCCAAACAGGCAGTGGAGTGTGGCAACTAGGGGATTTTCACAGTAACTTCATTGGCAGTGTTAATGTAAACCTACTTGTGACACTAATAAATAAAGTTACTGTGAAAATCCTCTAGTCGCCACAGTCCGGTGCCTGTTCGGGTACACTGAGGGAGAATTTAGCATGGTCAATGCACCTAACCAGCACTATGGGAGGAAACTGGAGCGCCCGGAGGAAACCCACGCAGACACGGGGAGAATGTGCAAACTCCATACAATGACCCAAGCCAAGAATTGAACCAGGTTCCCTGGCACTGTGAGGCAGCAGTGCTAACCACTGTGCCACCACTGCTGCCCATACATTCTGTTCTGTGCACTGAGTCTACTCATCATTCACTATATTGAGATTAGCAATTTGGAGTGTTTTACTGCAACATGTCAAGTGGATTCAGATAGCATCACAAAGTGGGCAAACAAAGATTGAGTCATTTATGAATGTCATTTAAAGGTACCTTCCTATCTTAAAACACATTCCAATAGATTTTAATTTTACTGGTGGATGAAGATGGGTGGTAAAGGATAAACCAAAGGATACTCAGACTCCCTGCTAAAGTTCGCTCAACAATTCATCCACTTAAATCTCATAATTGCAAATTAGCTTCCACATATGGCCTCGTCCTCTGATTTGCATATTACAAGTGGCTTCCTGCCTGAATCAGACAAGGATTCTGGCCACCCATCTTTGGACCTTAACCAATATGGCAGGGGCCAGATTGTGAGCACAAATGAGACATGACCTTAAAATTAAACCATCCCTAATCCGGGGTGATATCCAAAACACGTCTTGGCATAAACGGTAGTGGAAATCAGGAACTCTCTGCCACAAAATGACTCATAGAATCATAGAATCCCTGCAGTCCAGAAGAAGGCTATTTGGCCCATCGAGCCTGCACTGGCAACAATCCCACCCAGGTCCTGTCCCCGTAACCCCATATATTCACCATGCTAATCCCCCCAAAACTAAGGTGCAATTTGGCATGGCCAATTAACCTAACCCGCACATCTTTGGACTGTGGGAGGAAACCGGAGCACCTGGAGGAAACCCACACAGACACGGAGAGAATGTGTAAACTCCACATAGACAGAGATCCGAGCTGGGAATCGAACCCAGGTCCCTGGTGCTGTGAGGCAGCAGTGCTAACCACTGTTCCACCATGCCACCCCAAGTATATTGTCAGATATTGGAATAATATATCGGGTATTGTTGAACTAAAACTGATAGGTTTTCATTAAGGCCGGGTATTAAAGGTTAGACCCAAGGCAGGTGGGTGGAGTTAAGATACATCTCAGCCATGATCTAACTGATTGGTGGAAGAGGTTGAGTGGCCTAACTTAGATCAAATAACAGGAGAACATGAAACAAGCAAAGTTTTGAAGGTACCTACAGCGCACCTGAATTTGTTACACAACAACTGAGCTTCTGTATCAGACCCAGGCAAACCTCAGCCCGTGAGCCACACCTAGCCTTGTGGGAAATTCTAATCAGGCCTGCAACTGTACCAGAGAAAGCACACAACGTGCATCACAGGAGCTGATTCTTTCCCAGGGTGGAAGAGTCAATTACTAGGGGGCACAGGTTTAAGGTGCGAGGGGCAAGGTTTAATGGAGATGTACGAAGCAAGATTTTTACAGAGAGGGTGGTGGGTGCCTGGAACTCGCTGCCGGGGGAGGCAGTGGAAGCAGATACGATAGTGAGTTTTAAGGGGCGTCTTGACAAATACATGAATAGAATGGGAATAGAGGGATATGGTCCTCGGAAGGGTAGGAGATTTTAGTTCAGTCGGGCAGCATGGTCGGTGCAGGCTTGGAGGGCCGAAAGGCCTGGTCCTGTGCTGTAATTTTCTTTGATCTTTGTTCTTTGACCAGTGGTGTTGGGGGGTGGGGGCGGGGGGAGGGGGGGGGGGGTTGCACGTACTCCAGTGGACAAAGCGCAAACAACATTCTTTTTTCCAAAAAATTTCCTTTATTCAGAAGAATACTGCAAGAATATTACAAACATTCCAAAACAGCCATCACACAAAAAGCAATAATATTCAGGTTCTTCACATATATCAAGTAACACTCTGCGATGCTTCAATACAGTAAAAGTAATGCTTCAGACATTTTACAATGGTCTTACAAATGTTGCAAAGTTATTTTAAAGATTATCTACATAGAACAAGTTGCACTCTGAGGTGCTTCAGTGCAACTGAAATCGATGTAATATTCACTGTATCTATTCAGTAAGTTATTCGGCCCAATGGGGTTCTGCACCCCTTGGTTCACAGTGGTCCTTTCCATTGCACCTCTGCGGCAGCTGGCCCAAGCTTTAGTGCGTCCCTCAGCACATAGTCTTGGGCTTTGGAATGTGCCACTCTGCAACACTCGGTCGAGGACAATCCTTTGCAGTGGAAGATCGACAAGTTTTGGGCAGACCAAAGAGCGTCTTTCACCGAGTTGATGCTCGTACAGCAACACCTGATGTTTGTCCTGATGTGCATCCCTGGGAACAGCCCATAGAGCACAGGGTCCTGCGTCACAGAGCTGCATGGGATGAACCTCAACAAAAACCACCTCATCTCTCTCCAGACCTTCTTTGAAAAGGCACATTCCACAAAGAGGTTGACAATGGTCTCTTCCGACCACAGTCACCTCAAGGGCAATGTACAGATGGGGTCAGATTCTGGGCGTGAGGGAAGGATCTGAGAGGGAGGGCCTTTCTCACCACCAGCCAAGCTAGGTTTTGGTAGAGCACTGGCACAGAGGTTAGCACTGCTGCCTCACAGCGTCAGTGATCCAGGTTCGATTCCTGGCTTGGGTCACTTTCTGTGTGGAGTTTGCACGTTCTCCCCATGTCTGCGTGGGTTTCCTCCGGGTGCTCCGGATTCCTCCCACACTCCAAAGATGTGCAGATTAGGTGGATTGGCCATGCTAAAAAAAAATGCCGCTTAGTATCAGGGGGATTAGTAAGGTAAATACATGGGGTTATGGCGATAGGGACTGGATGGGATTATTGGTGGTGCAGGCTCGATGGGCTGAACGGCCTCCTTCTGTACAGTGCAGGTTCTATGATGGTGCTTCTTTGAAAGTTCTGGTGATGAGGCATTCTGCCAAATGACTCTGACAATCTGCTCAGGGAACCATCTGACAGGATCCACCATCTCCTTTTCCCATAGGGCCTTGAGGACATTACGTGCCTGGTGCACTTGTGGTCAAAGGTGTTTGTCCGCATAAAGTTTTCCAAGAGGTATGGTTGGAATGGCACAGTCCAAGTAGATCATAGAATCCTATAGCACAGAAGGAGCCCATTTGGCCTATCGACTTTGCACTGACCACAATCCCACCTAGGCCCTATCCCCATGTATTTACCCTGCTAATCCCCTGACACTAGGGTTAATTTAGCATGGCCAATCCACCTAATGATGCACATCTTTGGACTGTGGGAGGAAACCAGAGCACCCAGAGGAAACTCACACAGAGACGGGAAGAACGTGCAGACTCCAAACAGACAGTGACCCAAGCCGGGAATTGAACCCGGGTCCCTGGTGCTATGAAGCAGCAGTGCTAACCACTGTGCCACCGTGCCGCCCATACTTGGAGTGTTCCACAGCAGCTTGGCCAGACCCATCCTTCGCAACACTGGGGACAGGTAGAAGCTTCTGCACGGTAGGGCTTCTGTGTTTCACTTCAAGCAAGTTAAAGGAGGAGGATGTCTTGATTGTAGCATACAGATATAATTCATTCCACGTCTTTAAAGACATATCTTTTATCCTTCTGTTTATGAAATATATTAATTTCATTTTGCTTACTGTTTATATGGGGAAAAGGTCAGGGCAATCTGGGAAGTAGTGTTAGCTGAAGGATCTGGAAATCAAAATCAAGGTGCTTGGAAACGTAAAACTGAGGCACTAACTGCCACCACTGGCAGAATGTTGCAATTACAGTGCCAGAGATACACATTGATAGTGCAGTGAATAAATCTGCCCAAAAGCTTAGGCAACAGGCTCTAAAGTTTCATTAGCAGGAATTGCAAGCACATGTAATATTTCAATCTATTTGTGATAGCAATAATAATGCACCAGTGCCCCTTTCATTGTCATGCCTGGATGCAATAGCATCTGAAAATGTTGGCTACCTCTGACTTGTAACCTAAAAACAGACCAAATCTGCAGCTTTCTCTGAAGAAACAACCACCAAATTCTGGTGATTTCTGGATGTGTCTACAGCAGTTCTTTCTGGCCTGAGGGAGACAGGCCAGCTTAATAACAATTTCAATTTTAATAGCTCCTTTAAATGTGGTAAAATGTCCCAAAGTGATTCACAGGAGCATTTGTGGTAGCGTTGCCCCTTTAAGGTGGCGATCCCTGTGGGCCACATTGCCGGGTCGGACCGTATGGAGTGCCGAGTTGGGAAGCTGAGCCAGTGGAGTGCCAGGGTGTGTATCCCGGATCGGGAAGAATCAGCAGTAGGAGACGGAGAGGAGTAATCATGGAAATCATAGAAACCCTACAGTGCAGAAAGAGGCCATTTGGCCCATCGAGCCTGCACCAACCACAATCCCACCCAGGTCCTACCCCCATATCCCGACATATTTACCCACTAATCCCTCTAACCTATGCATCTCAGGACACTAAGGGGCAATTTTAGCATGGCCAATCAATCTAACCCGCACATCTTTGGACTGTGGGAGGAAACCGGAGCACCCGGAGGAAACCCACGCAGACACGAGGAGAATGTGCAAACTCCACACAGACAGCGACCCGAGCCGGGAATCAAACCCAGGTCCCTGGAGCTATGAAGCAGCAGTGCTAACCACTGTGCTACCGTGTAGTGCAGAGTTATTCTGTTGGACCCTATTTCTATATATAGTTCTTAGAATAGAATCCCTACAGTGCAGAAGGAAGCCATTCGGCCCAACAAGTCTGCACCAACCACAATCCCACCCAGGTCCCATCCCCATAACCTCATGTATTTACCCTGCTAATCTCCCTGACACTAAGGCCTCGCTCGAGCGCGACTGGAAATACCTTCCCAAGGTCAACGGAGATTTACATTGTCGGACTCTCACCCGCTCAGATTCCGTGGCGGGCGAGGTGGTAGAATTCCAACTTAAAGGTCAATTTAGCATGGCCACTTAACCTAAGCTGTACTGCTCTTCCCTGCTTCTGACTTGTAACCTGTTGCCGAAGCTTTTGAGCAGATTTGGCTAGTATTTCCAGTCTCTTGCCTGACTCCAACTGTTGATCCTTCCTGACCCGGGACACGTGTCCTCGCACTCCATTGGCTCAGCTTCCCACCACAACAATCCGTAGGGTCCAGCCCGACAATGTGACCCTCAGGGAACGTCCCCTTAAAGGGACCCCATTACTACACTCCTTCCCCCCCAACCCCTGAAATTATCTAAGGAGAAACTGAAACAACATTATTAACAAATGCAACAACTTACAGAAAAACATCAGGGGAAACCCCCATGATAACTGTTCATAAGTCCAGTTGGTCTGTTGACTTCCAAACTCTTGTAGAATGTTTCAACTCCGAGCTAGATTCATCTGGATATGAAAAATCAGGTTCGTGCTGATGCGAATGACAAACCCATCAACCCAGAGTCCGGATCATCAGCGGCAGGTGCTGTGTTCTCCATTACAACAACAACTGGGTGCTTTGGTCACAAATTTACGACCAGAATCCCCGCTTCCAGTCCAGACGAATCTACCTGTACTGCTGAGTCACCTTGTATCAGGCACCACTCTCCTCCTCAGGTGATCCATAAGCTTCTTGACGCAGCATCCTTGTAGCCCTGCAATATAGGAGGCCGGTCCTGTCCTTTCCACGATCTTCCCAGCTGCTTATGCTGGTCCTGCTGTAAAGTTTCTGACCATGACTAAATCCTCATCTTGGAAGACTCCGTCATTCTTTCTTGAGTCGACATTTTCTTCCTGAGAGCCTTGCCTAGCTTCCACCTTCCCCATCAAATTTGGAAATATCATCCGATCCTGTCCTTAAACGAGGTTCCATTAGCAGTTCAGCTGGTGTGGTGTTGTACAACAACAGGAAGCTAATGATACATAAAGGTATTCTATGATTGTAGTGTCCAGTCACGTGGTTATTCTGTCCTAGTTATTTGTATATATAGTTAATTGGGGCAGCACAGTGGCACAGTGGTTAGCACTGCTACCTCACAGCACCAGGGACCCGGTTCAATTCCCAGCTTAGGTCACTGTCTGTGTGGAGTTTGTACGTTCTCTCCGTGTCTGCATGGGTTTGCTCCGGGTGCTCTGGTTTCCTCCCACAGTCCAAAGATGTGCAGGTTAGGTGAATCTGCCACACTAAATTCTCCTTCAGTGTACCTGAACAGGTGCCGGAGTGTGGCAGCTAGGGGATTTTCACAGTAACTTCATTACAGTGTTAATATAAGCCGACTTGTGACACTAGTGAATAAATAATAAATTAATCATTGCATTGGCAATAATGCCTTTTTGTTCTGAAGATGCATCGAGTTGTTATATTACAGTGTTATTATTGAATTTAATTTGATCCAAAATCACATAAGGTAGTTGACCAAACGCCTTTTCGAGGAGTCATTTAAAGGAAAGGGGGGAGGGGAGGGGTGGTTTTGGAAGGAAATTGCAGGTCCCTGTGGCTTAGACAGCTGATGGATCATGGAACGATGAAAAGAGACTGGGATTGAAGGAACAAACAAATATCCCAGAGCTGCAGTGTAACACATTGTGTGTTAATGATCCAATCCCTGCTGCTATAGAATGGGAAGACACTGAATTTACCATGAGCAACACCATGGGAAACCTGCCAATAATGTGTCATAAATGACATACCTCACACAGGTAGGACACGGCATCCTTTGGCATGTTATATTCAAATATCACATCAAATCATTAAACCATAAGCATATGCTATTTTGTTTTGTTGTCCACATTTGCAATGGCTGGCCTTTCGATCATCTTCCTGATTCTTTAGTGTGACATTGTGAGGAAATTGATGATGCAGATTGTTACAATTCCTGTCTTATTGATTATATGCTGCAACTTTCCCATTGTTGTTTCTTCTGCCCAATGAGCCCACATTACTGCAATGCTACTGGTGGGTGCATCACCTAGATTGTCTCATTTTATCAGGCTGCCGAGTCACCGACAGTAAGTTATGACTGAGTTCTTGTATGTCATAGAGTCGTAGAGGTTTGCAGCATGGAAACAGACCCTTTGGCCCAACTTGTCCATGCCACCCTTTTTTTTAATCCCCAAAGTTGTTCAAGCTCGACATGTCGACTGTATTCCCCAAGAGCTCTGATCAGCCAAACATCGCAGAAAATGCATTCCCGCTTCTTGATATTCTCCATCCTAGAATCCTCATAGAATCCCAACAGTGCAGAAGGAGGCCATTCAGCCCATCGAGTCTGAACTGACAACAATCCCACCCAGGCCCAATCTCTGTAGCCACACATATTTTCCCTGCTAATCCATCTAACCTATGCATCCTGGGACACAAAGGAACAATTTGGCTTGGCCAACGCACCTAATCCGCACATCTTTGGAGGAAACCGGAGCGCTCCTTAGCTGTTCCCCTTAGTCAAAAGGTCAGTTACGAGGGGGCACAATTGAAAAGTGAGGGGTGGGATGTTTTGGGGGTATTTGAGGAAAAACTTTTTTACTGAGAGGGTGGTGACAGTCTGGAATGCACTGCCTGGGAGGGTGGTGGAGGCGGGATGTCTCACCTTCCTTTAAAAAGTACCTGGATGAGTACTTGGCACGTCAGAACATTCAAGGCTATGGGCCAAGTGCTGGCAAATGGGATTAGGTGGGCAGGTCAGGGCTTTTCGTGCATCGGTGCAGACTTGATGGGCCGAAGGGCCTCTTCTGCACTGTAGTATTCTGTGATTCACCCGGAGGAAACCCACTCAGGCACGGGGAGAACGTGCAGACTCCACACAGACAGTGACCCGAAGCCAGGAATCGAACCCGGGTCCCTGACGCTGTGAGGCAGCAGTGCTAACCATTGTGTCACTGTGCCATCCTCAATGGCAAATTCAAATTGAATGTGCTTTGAACTTAATAAGTAACCATTGAAATGTTGAATTTACTGAAATACTTGTCACATGCGTTTTCATCTTTTTGTTTTAGGCTAAACTTCTTTCAGTTTTGCGAGGAGTAACGCTCATCTTATGCTCAAGAGTATTTCTTCCAGGGAATGAAATAAACCACTGAGAAATGGGCAATTGTCTGACCAACTAGGAACTAGAACATTTCAACTCTCAATATATTATCAGTTGGCCATTGCAAGTTCCTTATCTAACGGCTGTTATATTTTGTTGTATTATATGTAAATGTCTGTAAATAGCTAGGAATTAATGTGTTAAATGCAGTGTTCCAGGGCCGCATTTTCCAGATACACTAAAGACTCATGGGTGGCATGGTGGCACAGTGGTAAGCACTGCTGCCTCACAGTGCCAGGGACCCGGGTTCGATTCACTACTTGGGTCACTGTCTGTGCGGAGTCTGCCCTTTGTCTGCATGAGTTTCCTCCAGGTTCTCCAGTTTCCTCCCACAGTCCGAAAGACGTGCTGGTTAGATGCATTGGCCATGCTAAATTATCCCTCAGTGTACCTGAACAGGCGCCGGAGTGTGGCAACTAGGGGATTTTCACAGTGACTTCATTGCAGTGTTAATGTAAGCTTGCATGTGACACTAATAAATATACTTTAAACTTAAACTCATGTGATGTATACCAGAACCAGTGCAAACTGGGACCTTCTATTGTTCAAGGTTGTATGAGAACATTAAACTGGAAGAGTTCTGACCTTCCAAAGTGATTATTAATTATATCTGGGAATCAGAAGGCAACGTCAGATATCATGGTGGCAGCGGTTGGGCCTGTGGATATTTTAAATTAATATGGACCATGATTTGGAAAATGAAGGATCCTGTGTATTCTTAGCCTTGTTTGCTTCAGACTTCATGTTAAGATATTTCTGCCTATGTACAATTACATTTGAATGCTAGACTATCGGGGTTAACTAAATCTGCTAAGCTGAATAATTGGAGCTAAATTGACTACATGTAGAATCAGAAGGCATGATGGGTTAGCTAAAAATTGACTGCATTCCTGAAACTTACGCAATGCAGGCAAGCAACAGTTTCCCATAACAACAACTGTGAGGATTGTTTTTCTAGTTGGTGACAGCATGCAAAAAATACCTCCAACAACGAGATAAGGGTTGAAATATATTTTTGACTTCAGAATGTGTGTGTTCAGTTAATTTAAGTTCAATTCAAGTTCAGTTCAGTTCAGAGCGGCCGAGAAGCCAGTCTTCACACTCGCTTTTCTCATGTTAATTTTTGAAGTTCTTTTCAATAAATGAAACCATTTTAAAACTCGTACCAGTGCTGTCCTCTCGTCTCTTCAAATGAATGGACCCAACAGAAAATCAACCCACACTGGCTGTAGTAAATCCAAAGGCGACCCGTTATGGCTTCAGCAATAACTGATTGATTCACAACAATCTCTACATGGGCTTGACAGAACTTCAATACGTGTCCACTCTCTTAATGGCTCCAACTGAGGTTCCTCCCTGACCCAGGACATGGGTCCTTGCTGCTGATTGGCTCAGCTTCCATAGGGTTGTGGACGGAGAATGAACAGCTACAAAAATGATTTAACAACAATAATGGCAATAGAAGCTTTAAAATGGCTATTCTGGCTGAGAGTGAAGCATGCTGGGAATTTTGGTCAACTTATAGATTAAAACCAGATGCAGGTCGTAAAGAGGCTCTGGTCTGGGGTCTGTGATCTGAAGCTGAAGTATAATAAGTACTGTAATGCAGGAAGCAATTTATGCACAGCAAGTTCCCACAAACAGCAATGTGATAATGACCAGATAATTTACTGCTTTTAGTAAGTGACTGGTGATCTCTTCATGGTGTGTTCCAATCTCAGAATGCCATCAACTGGAGGGGGAAATCAGAGGTCATATTTTGCCCAAGATGATCTGAAGTTGGTCAGATCAGGGAAGTTATTTATGTTAACTGAGACACCATGGCTCCAATTTATGGCTGTTATGAATGGGATATATAAAACGAGCTAAGCATCATGGCTTCATTCAAAAGTAATTTCACTGTATGTTTGAGCCACGTGATCAATTTCTGGTTACACAATTGGTTGGATGACAGAGAATCTTCTGGAAGCAAATGGAGAATTGTGGATTAAAGATAGGTGAGTCCTTTGTTTGGCAGTAATAACTCCAAGAGCACAACCATCGCAACAAGACCTTGTACCATGAAGGAGAGAACAAGAAGGTAGATTCTACATTGAGGCTATTTCTTGGTCAAGGTTTTCCCAAACTCGGTAGTATCCATTTTCAGCTAAATAGTTAAAATTGATATTCAGTTAGAGTTAAAGTGCAGCTTAAGAGTTAAATAGTTAAAGTTGATGTTCAGTTTGAGTTAAAGTTCAGGAAAGAGTTAATGAGTTGCAACTGTTTAATTTTGAGCTGGTGTTAAATAAAGAAATAATTGAATTACTGTCCTCATTAAACTGGGATGCTTGGAAGGTGTTTAAATTGAAGTTTAATAACAGGGTCTGGCCCAATCACATGGCCCTCAAGGATTGCCCCCTTAAAGGGGCCACGTTACCACAGTGGTGCCTGCACAAAATCTGAATGAATCGTGTAAAAGAATGAAAAACAAGACATTGACTAGGACAGTGATGAATGCACAGCTACAGCCTAAAATGAATTGTGAAACTGGTAATATTGCCGAGGTGTTTGCAAAGTTTAAACACACAAGCAGACTGGCATTCAGTAGTTTCCTAAAAGGCAGCAGCAATGAAGAGAAAGTCAGCCATATCCTTATATGGAGGTATAGTATTATATTTATTTGGCAGCTGGGATCTCGCTGAAGAGGACAGCAAAAGCACAGCCCTGTGGGCCTCTTGTTGCTCCTGAGACCACCACTCCCTCTCCTCACTAATGGCAGATACAGACCGATGGCCCGGGCGAGATCAGCACTGACTTTGCGGTTTGCGGTGAGGAGTAGGATTATCTGCAGCGCGGTATGGCTGCCATCCAGCAGCTTTTCAAAGTGGTCCTGGCCCCCTTAGTGCCTTTGCTGATGGTTCATTACATGCCGGGAGTTGGCTGGCCACCAGAAAATCTGGGTGCAGCTGAAAGAGTGAGACACGAACATGTCCGGAAAGCCAAGGAATGTATCACGGGTGCTTGTAAGCCAAAATTCCGTCAAATTGAGTTTTATCCAAATGGTCATAGAATCATAGAATCCCTCCAGTGCAGAAGGAGGCCATTCAGCCCATCGAGTGTGCACCACCCACAATCCCACCCAGGCCGTATTCTTGTAACCCCACATATTTCCCCTGCAAATCCCTCTGACGCCAGGGTCAATTTACTATGGCCAATCAATCTAACCCGCACATCTTTGGACTGTGGGAGGAAACTGGAGCACCTGGAGGAAACCCATGCAGACATGGGGAGAATGTGCAAACTCCACACAGTCACCCAAGGCTGGAATTGAACCTGGGTTCCTGGCGCTGTGAAGCAGCAGTGCTAACCATCCCATGTGATTGCATTTTTGCTGAAGGCTTGTTTCTTAAGTGCCTCATAGAAGGGGGCGGATTTTTCCCTCCCTCCCTCCCGCCATGGGAATCGTAGTGGGCAGGGGTGGGGTGCTCGGATGGGATTTTCCGGTTTTGGGGCGAGCATGTCTGGAAAACCCGTCTGTGTTGAATTTCTCCATGGCAAGTATTGGAGCAATTGCCATTATAGGAGGTACAAGGGCAGTGATTATGGCAAAAAAAAAAGCAGTTTGTGAACTCTTTGAAGATAGCAAAAGCTCTACAAACAAAAGAGAGTCAAAACAATATTTACCAACCGCAAACGTTCTTTTCAAAGTCACCAGAGCTGTGGTAAATCCATTGTCCTGATTTCCAGCTTTTTCTGTTCATCTTAATTATCGCTGTGGACCGCTGATAGATTTATTATGCTAACTTCAAACTGTTTTTTTCCTTTCTTAATTCAACAGAACTCCCAAGAACATGCCACAGTTGAGAAATTAGTTCCAAAATGATTATCGGTGCGTTTTCTGCAGCTGCGAGGCAACTATGTTGAGAGATTAGGGCTATAAAGCATCAAGATAATTTACTGTCTGGCTGTATTTACTTCAAGCTGGGCTCAGCGCTTTGCAATTTTGCCTCTTTCAAGCTTATTCCGTTTTTCCGTGACAGTGCATAATCTGGCATTGTGCCTTACGTCTCGGGTTCTATATATATATATATATCAACAAGAAGAGGTTGTATTTCTGATGGTGGTATTGTTTTGAGGAGCTTTGCAGTCTCAGGCCATAGGAGCTGCTGAAGGCTGATGGAAACAACATGCGCACTCAGTAAAAGCTTACAATAAAAGAAAGGGAATTAGCCAAATATCTCCAGACATTGTTTGAAAATCCTTGTGACTGCAATTTTGATTTCTTCGCTGAGCCAAGATTTATTACTTGAAGAACTGGACAAAGATATTGTATTAAAAAAATATAGAAAATTCGGAAGAAAATGATTAAACCCACCGATACAGTAGTACAATCTGGGTTTGAAAAGCAACAGTGCTTTCCATCTGAGCCCTCTCTGCCTCTCTCAGAAGCCTGGTATTGTCTGGGGTATTTCTAATATCCTGTGGACCCACTCAACCAGCACTGTGTATAATGGATTTTACTCAAACACCTCTGCATAGATCAGGCAAAAGGACTATGCACATGAACCAATAGTAAATAACTTTATTCCAACCAGTAAAAGACTTAAGTTTTACAACTTTAACAATTCTCTCTCACTCTAGCTAATTGATCATTTAAAAATTCGTATACTACCCAGATCCTCATGATCCCATCAGTACGTTGAACTCTCAAGTCTGTCTTTCTCTCTCTCTCTGGTCTGGAGGCGAGCTGCTCTTGTCACTGCCTTGTCCTGACGCGCTTTTGGGGGAAGCTGGAGAGGTGGGTCCTTTCGAACGCTTCTGATTACATAGAGTCATAGAGGCTTACAGCATGGAAACAGGCCCTTCGGCCCAACTTGTCCATGTCGTGCTTTTTTTTTTAAAACCCCTAAGCTAATCCCAATTGCCCACATTTGGCCCATATCCCTCTATACCCATCATACCCATGTAACTATCTAAATGCTTTTTAAAAGATAAAATTGTACCCGCCTCTACTACTACCTCTGGCAGCTTGTTCCAGACATTCACCACCCTCTGTGTGAAAAAATTGCGCCTCTGGACAATTTTCTATCTCTCCCCTCTCACCTTAAACCTATGCCCTCTAGTTTGAGACTCCTCTACCTTAGGGAAAAGATATTGACTATCTACCTTGTCTATGCCCCTCATTATTTTATAGACCTCTATAAGGTCACCCCTCAGCTTCCTACGCTCCAGAGAAAAAAGTCCCAGTCTATTTAACCTCTCCTTATAACTCAATCCATCAAGTCCCGGTAGCATCCTGTTAAGACTCGCATTCCAACCATTATCTTGTAAATTGAGTCTGTGCCTATATGTCCCCTGTTTGTGAACCCAACTCTTCACTTACCTGATGAAGCAGCAGCACTCTGAAAACTCGTGCTACCAAATAAACCATTATTTTTACCAGGAACATCGCACTTCATTAGTTAAAACATGAAGGAAATTTAGAACAAATTGTAAGGTAAATGGTTTGGGTTCAAGGGAAAGAATCAAATGGTTAAAAAAAGATAATTTGTGCAATTTAGTTTCGATAATAAAAGTTAGAGAAATCTATTTTTTGTATTTTAAAATCTGCGCAGAGATTTGTTTTGGACAAGCAACTGATTAAAGGGCAGAAATGCAAATTTCTGCTACAGGCTTTTCTTAATGTGAACTCACGATGCAGAATGGAAGCGATAGTATTGTAACCCTATTTCTGACCTGTGGTTACGTTTATCAAGGCTCTCGGACAGCAAAGGAGCTAATTCTGCCTTTATTTTTGTGAAATAATCAGGAAACAGTGACATTACACACTTTGAACAGAGCACTTGCAAATTGCTTATCAAAAGCCTGTCTGTTGGGATGTAAACTCCTCTCTCCACCCCTCACTCTGCAGCACCCACCCCCTTGCAACAGCATGACCTCATGAATAACAGCATGGTCAGACGTCCATGAATGCAATGTGTAAATTTCACTTGCACAGCCTGTTCCGAAAGCTAGTGGGGTTTGCTACCAAATAAACCTGTTGGACTTTAACCTGGTGTTGTAAGACTTCTTACTGTGTTTACCCCAGTCCAACGCCGGCATCTCCACATCATAAGTTTCACTTGCCAGTATCTAACAAATCAGTGCCGATTGCTTGCATTGAATATAAAGCCTGTTAGGGTGGATGCTTTTAGCATCCGACCAAAATAACCCAAATGACCTAATCTTCTATAAGTCCTTATCAATAATAAGGTCTGAAATCAGGAGAAGAGTTTCATATTCATTCATGTTGAGCTGCTAATTGCCTGATGCCATTCAGTTAGAGGAGAACTAGCATGCGTCATCACGCTCAATTTAACAGCCATCAGGTCCGTGTAATACATTGTCAAATGAATGAAAAGACAATCATGTTGAAGTGAATTTGCTAAAACCAAGATGGCTAAAAGTATATGGATGCATGTGAAATAATGGCGTGGAGTTTTGAGGACTATATAACATGGATCTTTGGTTACTTACATTTGTAGGAAGCCAACACAACTCTTTCTTTGTTGGTCCTTTAACTAAATACCCAGCAAGATCTTAAATCATAGAATCCCTGCAGTGTGGAAGGAGGTCATTCAGCCCATCGAGCCTGCACTGACAACAATCCCCCACAGACCCCATCCCTGTAACCCTACAAATTTACCCTGCTCATCCCCCAACACTAAGGGGCAATTTAGCATGGCCAATCAACCTAACCTGCCTTGGTGTTCACTTGACTTTCTATATACTGTCAAAATCTATGTTGGCTCCTTGGAATAAGCTGAAAGCCTTTGGGCTGTGGGTGGAAACCGGAGCACCTGGAGAACACCCACGCAGACATGTGGAGAATGTGCAAACTCCACACAGACAGTCACATGAGGCAGGAATCGAATCCGGATCCCTGGCGCTGTGAGGCAGCAGTGCTTACCAACTTGCCACCATGCTGCACCAATGTTCAAAATTGATTGACCGCAAGAAAATGAACGTGTTATTTTGCCTGCACTGTTCAAGATTACCCTGGGGATCTCAGAGAATGCACATTATGCCTGAAATTCTTCAACCTTTTTTTGCAGAAAAATCAAAGAAGGTTGCACTTTGCAATAATCACCTTTAGACAAGCTGACATTAACACCATGCATGTAGGTGGATGATGTTCATTTGAGTTTCTATACACTGTCAAAGTCTATGTTGGCTCCTTGGAATAAGCTGAAAGTCAAAGGGAAATGTCATTCAATCTTTCATCCTTGTCCACTCGCAGGAATGATCGTGGATTGTCAACATAAGAGACAATGCTCATTTAGGACATTGGATGTTGGTGAGAGTCAATTTGCTCTCATGCCACATAAAAATTCCTTCCTCAGCTGTTTTCTTTCTCTTTTCCTTCTCATTGACAGCTGAATCACTCCCACGTTTCAATTTTGTTTCAATATGGTTTTAAATGTATTTTTCACCATAGTTAACTTCTTGCACAATAGAAAGAAAGCATAGACATGCAGTCCAACATCATATTAATTTGATCTTTGTTGTGTAAACTTACTTCATATTGCTGTCAGACAGAATCAAACTATCCTTTAATCAAATCATTGTGTTCAAAAACTTCAGCTGCTTCTTTTTACACAACTGGCATTTCACCAACATTACACCTATTCCTTTCTTTCTTCTTCCCACAGCTTTTATATTCTTGTTATGAGAGGATGGAGGATGGAGGTTGTTTTCTCTCCATTGTCTGGGGACCCGGGTTCGAATCCCGTCACGGCAGATTGTCAACATTGAATTCAATAAAAAATATCTGGGAATAAGAATCTACTGATGACCGTGAAAACATTGTCCATTGTCGGAAACAACCCCATCTGGTTCACTAATGGCCTTTAGGGAAGGAAATCTGCCGTCCTTACCTGGTCTGGCCTACAGGTGACTCCAGAGCCACAGCAATGTGGTTCACTCTCAACTACCTCAGACAACTAGGGATGGGCAATAAATGCTGGCCAGCCAGTGACACCCATGTCCCATGAATGAATTTTAAAAAAGATGACTATGTTAAAGGTGTCATACAATTGCAAGCTGTTGTTGTCTGGCAAGGAAAAAGTAGAAAAAAGATCAAAGATTGTAGGAGTTACTTTAGTGAAAGTGTGAAAATAGGCAAAAAAATGTGTGCTGTACTAAAAACATTCATCAGTTTGGAAATCTAGATTTTGCAAATAATTTTGATCTTAATTGTCGATTACCATAATTTGAACTTGCTTGAGGTGCTAAAACAGATGCCTGTAGTTTAGCACTCAAGTGTTGATTAAACACAACATTCATGGTGCTGTTTATGTGGGTTCCTTGCACCCACTTCCACTGAAGGTGTGCAATGTTCTGGCTGGCACACAGCAGCATGTTGCAGGGTGGCTCAGGGACCAAGACAATACGGAAGGTCCTTGTGGTAGTTCATGTAGTATAACTGGTTCATTCTAAGCTGTCTGTGGACGACAGCTTAGCAAAATTGGGAAAGAGTTCAATGTTCACAAAACTAGGTGCAAATCGTAGTCTTGACAACTTTGATAAGGTTCACCATGGTAGGCTTCTGCAGAAAATGCAGATGTATGGGATTGGGGGTGATCTAGGAAATTGGATCAGGAATTGGCTAGCGGATAGGAAACAGAGGGTGGTGGTTGATAGTAAATATTCATCATGGAGTGCGGTTACAAGTGGTGTACCTCAGGGATCTGTTTTGGGGCCACTGCTGTTTGTAATATTTATTAATGATCTGGATGAGGGTATAGTTGGGTGGATTAGCAAATTTGCTGATGACACCAAAGTCGGTGGTGTGGTAGACAGTGAGGAAGGGTGTCGTAGTTTGCAGGAAGACTTAGACAGGTTGCAAAGTTGGGCCGAGAGGTGGCGGATGGAGTTTAATGCGGAGAAGTGTGAGGTAATTCACTTTGGTAGGAATAACAGATGTGTTGAGTATAGGGCTAACGGGAGGACTTTGAATAGTGTGGAGGAGCAGAGGGATCTAGGTATATGTGTGCATAGATCCCTGAAAGTTGGGAATCAAGTAGATAAGGTTGTTAAGAAGGCATATGGTGTCTTGGCGTTTATTGGTAGGGGGATTGAATTTAGGAGTCGTAGCGTTATGTTGCAACTGTACACAACTCTGGTGCGGCCGCACTTGGAGTACTGTGTGCAGTTCTGGTCCCCACATTACAGGAAGGATGTGGAGGCTTTGGAGAGGGTGCAGAGGAGGTTTACCAGGATGTTGCCTGGTATGGAGGGGAGATCCTATGAGGAGAGGCTGAGGGATTTGGGATTGTTTTCGCTGGAAAGGCGGCGGCTAAGAGGGGATCTTATTGAAACATATAAGATGATTAGAGGTTTAGATAGGGTGGATAGTGATAGCCTTTTTCCTCTGATGGAGAAATCCAGCACGAGGGGGCATGGCTTTAAATTGAGGGGGGGTAGTTATAGAACCGATGTCAGGGGTAGGTTCTTTACCCAGAGGGTGGTGAGGGATTGGAATGCCCTGCCAGCATCAGTAGTAAATGCGCCTAGTTTGGGGGCGTTTAAGAGATCCGTAGATAGGTTCATGGACGAAAAGAAATTGGTTTAGGTTGGAGGATCACAGTTTTTTTTTAACTGGTCGGTGCAACATCGTGGGCCGAAGGGCCTGTTCTGCGCTGTAATGTTCTATGTTCTATGTTCTATGTTCTAACTATTGCCAAATTGTTCACAATCTTTATCACACAATTTGGGAGGTTTTGTTTCAACAGATTACCTTCTGGCATCACATCAGCAGCAGAAATCTTCCAGAGGAATGGAAGAAAGTTGTAGGTCAGCATAAGATTGGTTCCAATAAAGTTGATGGCCACAACTCTACCACCTCGCCAGAATCGGAGCGGGCGAGGGTCCGACAATGGGAATCTCCACTGACCTCAGGTGGAAATTTCCAGTCTCGCTCAAGTGAGGTTGTAAAATCCCGCCCGATGTCTTCCTCAGAAGACTCTGTGATTATTCTGCATGGGCACAATGAGATCAAGAATATTATACCCCAGAAAAAGAGGATGTCTGTGCCCTCGAGGACCAAAGGTGCCACTTCTGTGCTCTCCTGCCCCCAGCCCGTGCAGCAGCGAGGGCTGCTCTGAGTGGCCCTTTCTTCTCCTCCTCCCACACCTCGTCCAGATCAAGCAAGTCTCTGCAAAAAATGTCCATGGCCAAGCAACTCCTTTCTCCTGGTGACTTGAGCACTAAAAACTACCCATTACCATGGAACAGCACAGCACTTACTCCTTTTAAGTGACGTCCTCAAAGAATTTTGAGAATAAATATTGTCAAAAGTCTTAACAAGTATCCCAGAACGTCTCTTTCAGAGACGCTGTTCCCAGCTCTGGCTGCAAGTGAACATGAAAATATGCGTATCCCTTTAGGTAGCGTTCCAAATGTACACCAGAACCATGATTATTCCCAAATCGCTGGCTGCTGTTAGGAGAGGGCCTTCAAAATGATGTCACTCACTTGTAGCCCAAGCTCACTAAGTGCCCTCTTTGTGTCCAGAGACAAGTGGGTTAATTGATGATCAACACCTTAGCAAACCTCTGGGCAGCTGTTCCGAGTGCGTGCTTTAGCTCCTGTACCAAAATGGCGCCCCATGCAAAACTGTGGTATAATGTGTTTGGTGAACTGGAGTCATCTACAAATTCCCCTTCTGCTCGATAGAGACTGACGGATCACCCGCAGGACCCCCAATATTCTTCAAAGGAACTAGGATCTGTTTGGATAGACTGGTGAAACTGGCACCTCAATTCTCCCTCTCCAAAAAAAAAAAAATTGACGGCAGACACTTGGGGAGGTGGGAGTGATGTATTGTAATGGGAAGAATCAGAGTCTTAAGAACAAATAACAAAGAAAATTACAGCACAGGAACAGACCCATCGGCCCTCCAAACCTGCACCGACCATGCTGCCTGACTGAACTAAAACCCCCTACCCTTCCGGGGACCATATCCCTCTATTCCCATCCTATTCATGTATTTGTCAAGACGCCCTTTAAAAGTCACAATTTCTTGGGGGGAGATGCTATATAACTGCTCTCACCACTCACTGACTCTTGAAGTTAACAAATGAACAGCAATGAGTGAGTTAACAGAGGATGACTAACCCCCCGGAATGATTCCGCAACATTGAACCAATTCGTTCAGAATGAGAAGGAAGGATGAAAAACTGTGGGAGAGAAATTAGCAACCTTAAAAACAAGAATGAGACAATATTTGATCAATAAATAATTTGCCAAGTAGAATTCTTTCGGTCTACTCTTGTTCCAAACGATTGGAGTTTTTCTAGCTCTGTGATTGAACCTTTGAAAAATCTTCTTCTTGTTTTATTTGCAAACTTTTTTTTGTTTCTAGCGCTTTTAAGAGTCTTCAAGTAATGCATTCACTTTATCTCCTTTGTTCAGATGTACACATTTCAAAGGTATGCTTACAAAGTGACCTTCATGGATAATCTTTCTATTCAACATTATACAGTGAGATCCCACAGAAGAAAAATAGTCTGTATTCAACAGTGGGGAATCACTTGCAGTGACATTTTGCACTATAAAGATGGCAGCCACTTGATAAATAATGCATTGTTGAACTGCTTGCTTTTCTCAGGTAATGTGACATTGCGCTGCATCGAACATCATTGTCAAATGGCTTTGAATAAAAGAAACCCTTTTTTCTTCAATGAAACAATGATGGATACTATAGAAGGAGAGTCATTGGGGATTAAACTTAAGCTGCCTGGTTGAAGGACAAGACAACAGGTTGGAACTCAATCAAAAAGCCCAGGCTTAGTTGTAGAATGCCATACAACTTCAATTTCCTATTGCTGTTCTGCTATCTGGGGGTTACTTACGCTGGAGCTCTCCTTTACACACAAGCTAAACTCCTTTAGTCCTCCATCAACTGCCAACTATTTACCAAACATTCTGTGGCTTCGATTTAACTGTCGCCACAGGAACCAAGATGATGTAGCTCTTGTTGAAGAGGTAGAAGAGGCCTTTCCATTGGCAACAACACCAAGTCTGCCAGCAAGGGGCAATTTGACATGGCCAATCCAGCTAACCCACAAATCTTTGGAGTGTGGGAGGAAACCGGAGCACCCAGAGGAAACCCACGCAGACATGGGGAAAACATGCAGATTCCACACAGACAGTGACCCAAGGCTGGAATTGAACCCGGGTCCCTGGCGCTGTGAGGCAGCAGTGCTAACCACTGTGCCACCGTGCCGCAGTGACAGGTTCGTTTAACAGACCAGCCCGTCAGTCATTGGATTCTGGGCATTAAAAGGGGCCTCGCGCTCATATCTGTGCTTTGTTCATCATCCACACATAGGCTGCCCTGCATTCTCCACTATGAAAATCAAGGTTTTCTGATTGGCATAGATCAGCCTCTGTTGGGTAGAAATATTTTGCCACTCATATTAGGCCACTTACCTTTGATCCAAAGAACCCAGAAACTGATGCTTCTCACCACAGTGACAGATGACTGGTAGAGAGACACCAAAAATAAGATGTTTTAGCATTTCTACAACACCAGTAATATTTATTTTTAAAGGGAAAGCATTCATTCAAGATTGAAATAGTTCAAAATGAGCAAACCTTGGGTCTTACATAATCACCTGAGGTGGTGTGGTGGTGTAACTAGGTTACCAGTTTTATTCTGTGCCTATGCATTGGTATTGCCACATACTGTTGGTCCTATTAGTTTGGTATCATCAGAAGTGCAATAGAATAAAACCATCTCAGAAAGTGGTTAAAAACTGAAAAAAGACTTTTATATAGAGGACCAATTTCAGTCCCACATTCTGTGTGGCAGGAGTGAAACGGAGAGATTTTCCAAGAAACTGCACTAGTTATTGTGAAGAGTGATATATAATAGCTTTATTCACCAACTGTAACTTAACTGTTGAATGTTCAACTGTGATAACTAAATCAATGCATGGGCGGCATGGTGGCACAGTGGTTAACATTGCTGTCTCACAGTGCCAGGGACCCGGGTTTAATTCACAGCTTGGTCAATGTCTGTGTGGAGTTTAGACATTCTCCCATGTGTCTGTGTGGGTTTCCTCCAGGTGCTCCGGTTTCCTCCCACAGTCCAAAGGTGCGCAGGTTAGGTGGATTGGCCATGCTGAATTGCCCCTCAGTGTCAGGGGATTGGAAGGGTAAATATGTGAGGTTATGGGGATAAGGCCTGGTCCGACTAGGGGATTTTGACAATAACTTCATTGCAGTGGTAATGTAAGCCTACTTGTGACACTAATAAATAAACTTTAAATTTTAGAGTTAGGTGCAATTAGACATATTTCACCCTGGAACATTGCATATGTAATATTTGAATAATTCCCTTACATTCCACATCAGAATAAATTGCTGCATGTCCTTTGGTTATCTATCCTTTTAAGAAGCCTCACAACACCAGGTTAAAGTCCAACAGGTTTATTTGGTAGCAAAAGCCACTAGCTTTCGGAGCGTTCACTGCTCCTTCGTCAGGTGAGTGGGAGTTCTGTTCACAAACAAGGCATATAAAGACACAAACTCAATTTACAAAATAATGGTTGGAATGCGAGTCTTTACAGGTAATCAAGTCTTAAAAGTACAGACAATGTGAGTGGAGAGAGGGTTAAGCACAGGATAAAGAGATGTGTATTGTCTCCAGCCGGGACAGTTGGTGAGAGTTTGCAAGCCCAGGCAAGTCGTAGGGGTTACAGATAGTGTGACATGAACCCGAGACCCCGGTTGAGGCCATCCTCATGTAGAACATAGAACATAGAACAGTACAGCACAGAACAGGCCCTTCAGCCCACGATGTTGTGCCGAGCTTTATTTGAAACCAAGATCAAGCTATCCCACTCCCTATCATCCTGGTGTGCTCCATGTGCCTATCCAAGAACCGCTTAAATGTTCCTAAAGTGTCTGACTCCACTATCACTGCAGGCAGTCCATTCCACACCCCAACCACTCTCTGCGTAAAGAACCTACCTCTGATATCCTTCCTATATCTCGCACCACGAACCCTATAGTTATGCCCCCTTGTAATAGCTCCATCCACCCGAGGAAATAGTCTTTGAACGTTCACTCTATCTATCCCCTTCATCATTTTATAAACCTCTATTAAGTCTCCCCTCAGCCTCCTCCGCTCCAGAGAGAACAGCCCTAGCTCCCTCAACCTTTCCTCATAAGACCGACACTCCAAACCAGGCAGCATCCTGGTAAATCTCCTCTGCACTCTTTCCAGTGCTTCCACATCCTTCTTATAGTGAGGTGACCAGAACTGCACACAATATTCCAAATGTGGTCTCATCAAGGTCCTGTACAGTTGCAGCATAACCCCACGGCTCTTAAACTCCAACCCCCTGTTAATAAAAGCTAACACACTATAGGCCTTCTTCACAGCTCTATCCACTTGAGTGGCAACCTTTAGAGATCTGTGGATATGGACCCCAAGATCTCTCTGTTCCTCCACAGTCTTCAGAACCCTACCTTTGACCCTGTAATCCATATTTAAATTAGTCCTATCAAAATGAATCACCTCACATTTATCAGGATTAAACTCCATTTGCCATTTTTCAGCCCCGCTTTGCATCCTATCTATGTCTCTTTGCAGCCTACAACAGCCCTCCACCTCATCCACTACTCCACCAATCTTGGTGTCATCAGCAAATTTACTGATCCACCCTTCAGCCCCCTCCTCTAAGTCATTAATAAAAATCACAAAGAGCAGAGGACCAAGCACTGATTCCTGTGGCACTCCGCTAGCAACCTGCCTCCAATCCGAAAATTTTCCATCCACCACCACCCTTTGTCTTCGATCAGACAGCCAGTTACCTATCCAATCGGCCAACTTTCCCTCTATCCCACACCTCCTCACTTTCATCATAAGCCGACCATGGGGGACCTTATCAAACGCCTTACTAAAATCCATGTATATGACATCAACTGCCCTACCTTCATCAACACACTTAGTTACCTCCTCAAAAAATTCTATCAAATTTGTGAGGCACGACTTGCCCTTCACGAATCCGTGCTGACTATCCCGGATTAATCCGCATCTTTCTAAATGGTCATAAATCCCATCCCTAAGGACCTTTTCCATCAATTTACCAACCACTGAAGTAAGACTAACCGGTCTATAATTATCAGGGTCATTTCTATTCCCTTTCTTAAACAGAGGAACAACATTCGCCGTTCTCCAGTCCTCTGGCACCATCCCCGTGGACAGTGAGGACCCAAAGATCAAAGCCAAAGGCTCTGCAATCTCATCCCTTGCCTCCCAAAGAATCCTAGGATATATTTCATCAGGCCCAGGGGACTTATCGACCTTCAGTTTATTCAAAACTGCCAGGACATCCTCCCTCCAAACATCTATTTCCTCCAGCCTATTAGCCTGTAATACCTTCTCTCCCTCAAAAACATGGCCTCTCTCCTTGGTGAACACTGAAGAAAAGTATTCATTCATCACCTCGCCTATCTCTACTGACTCCATATACAAGTTCCCACTACTGTCCTTGACCGGCCCTAACCTCACCCTGGTCATTCTTTTATTCCTCACATAAGAGTAAAAGGCCTTGGGGTTTTCCTTGATCTGACCCACCAAGGACTTCTCATGTCCCCTCCTAGCTCTCCTAAGCCCCTTTTTCAACTCATTCCTTGCTAACTTGTAACCCTCAATCGAGCCATCTGAACCTTGTTTCCTCATCCCTACATAAGCTTCCCTCTTCCTTTTCACAAGACATTCCACCTCTTTCGTGAACCATGGTTCCCTCACTCGGCCATTTCCTCCCTGCCTGACAGGGACATACCTATCAAGGACACCCAGTATTTGTTCCTTGAAAAAGTTCCACTTTTCATTAGTGCCTTTCCCTGACAGTTTCTGTTCCCAACTTATGCCCCCTAATTCTTGCCTAATCGCATCATAATTACCTCTCCCCCAATTGTAAACCTTGCCCTGCCGTACGGCCCTATCCCTCTCCATTGCAATAACAAAAGACACCGAACTGTGGTCACTATCTCCAAAGTGCTCTCCCACAACCAAATCTAACACTTGGCCCGGTTCATTTCCCAGTACCAAATCCAATGTGGCCTCACCTCTTGTCGGCCTATCCACATATTGTGTCAGGAAACCCTCCTGCACACACTGCACAAAAACTGCCCCATCCGAACTATTTGACCTACAAAGGTTCCAATCAATATTTGGAAAGTTAAAGTCCCCCATGACAACTACCCTGTGACCCCCACACATATCCATAATCTGCTTAGCAATTTCTTCCTCCACATCTCTATGTGTGCGGTACTTGGCTATCAGTCTGCTCAGTGACTCTGCGCTGTCGTGTGTCGTGAAGGCCGCATCTCCACATCATATCCATCCTTTTGCCAGTGGAAACTGTTTCTCCTTCTCTCAACTGAATAAATGCTTCAGCATTTTGAATATCTGTGCTAAACCTCCCCTTCACCTTCTGAGCTCAATAGAGAACAATCTCAGATTGTGACGAAGATAAAAATAAAATACTGCGGATGCTGGAATCTGAAACAAAAACAGAAAATGCTGGAAAATCTCAGCAGGTCTGACAGCATCTGTGGAGGGAGAACAGAGGCAATGTTTTCAGTTTGGATGACCCTTCACTATTGGGGTGGGAGGTTGGGGAAATTGACAAAGGTGACATAGACCAAAAGGCAAAGGGAATGTAACTGGTGCTCGGAATGGCTAGGAATAGTGCTGATAGCGGTCCATTAAGAGATCAGAACGAATAGATTGAGTTGGCCAACAATCATATAATCATAGAATCCCTACAGTGCAGAAGGAAGTCATTTGGCCATCAAGTCTGCACCAACAACAATCCTACCCAGGCCCTATCCCTGTAACCTCATCTATTTACCCTTCTAATCCTCTGACACTGAGGGACAATTTAGCATGGCCAATCCACCTAACCCGCACATCTTTTGACTGTGGGAGAAAACCAGAGCACCCGGAGGAAACCCATGCAGACAGCGGGAGAAAGTGCAAACTCCAACCAGACAATCACCCGAGGCTGGAATTGCTGGTCTCTGGTGATCGTGAGGCAACAGTGCTAACCACTGTGCCACCATGCCGTGTTTCACACCATCCTCAGTTTAACCAAGGTAAGCATTAAACTCATCCAGATACAAAACATTGGCTCTATTCTCTCAGATTGTGACTATTTTGTGGGGAAATAGAAAATGATCAGAATTCATTACAAATTAGTGTTTGAATTGCTGCTGATGGCGGCTTGTTGTGGAGAATAATTCTTGAGCATAAACCCAGATGTACACCGTAATATCTTTAATTCTTTTATGGGCGATCATTAACTTTTGACTTCCACACCATCCTTAGCTACACTCCTTCGCTTTGAAACAGAGTCTGATTTTCCAGCAATTTAATTGGCTTCACGTTGTGAGTATTACAGTAGAAACCATTTCAAGTATTGGCAATGCACTCTGATCCAATTTAGTTGTCTGGTCTTTTGCCCATTTTTTTGTTTCAATGGGAAATTGTCATGCTTGGCACTGTGCAGGCAATTAGAAAGCAGCATTCAGAGATCAAGTCCACCTTTTGAAAAGAAACAATGGCAAGATGAAGCACTTAAGAGAGGGGGCTTGTGGCACCATCTTTCCCATTGGAAGTTTTGAGGTGAGCTTTATTTTCCCTGCAGTTTGGCAATAACAGTTGAAGTGCATGTACGGATGTGTTATAATTGCTGAAATTATTGTACTTGTGTTCAGGTTTCTCGCAACTTCAGTACGACTGATCAATTGCATGAATAAAAAATGCAGCAGGATAATTTTCCTCTTCATTGTAATGCACCAGTCGATCATCATTATGTTGTCGGTATTCCATTTTTAGCAATCACTTCAAATACAATGTAAGTACTTCATGGAAATATAGGATGAAGTAATTATAGCAGTTTTGCTGCAAATTATGTTACAGCGGCTCTGAATACTGAATTCTTCTCTTTATCTTCTGCTCTATTATTTCACCAGGGCTTCAAAGGTTGAAAAATTATCGCACAGGAAAAATCTTTTAGTAAACACGTGTCTAAAATCCTCTTGCTCCGTCACTGAATGAAACCATCGCAGAGTGTTACTCATTGCTAAATTGCTTCTTAAGGGACAATTTGCAATGTTACCTGGTCGTGTTGTGTACAGCGTCGCCTAACTTCGGCTGTTATGTTGCCACCAAGCTTGGCTATTTGGGCTAGGAACATCACGAAAGCCGACAATCTGGCCAATTATTTAACTGCTGTTTGTGTCAGAGCTTTCTGTGAGAAAATTGGGTGTTTCAGAACCAATTCCTTGGTAAAGGAAAGCACCTTGTGATGCTGGAGGTCATGATAGAAGCTGTAACAATTAACTCTCTCCTTAGTTCTCCCATTCCACTTTGATCAACTCTGTTAAACTTACCATCTGATTGCTGCGAAGAATCAAATATCTTTAATTCATGCTTTGTTTATTGTGTAAATAACACAAGTAAAGAAGTGTTGGCAATGACTTAACCGCTAAAACTAATCTCAATGTCATGTTGTTCTTCGTAACACATGACAGCGCAGAATCGCTGAGCAGAGACTGATAGCCAAGTTCCGCACACATGAGGACGGCCTCAACTGGGATCTTGGGTTCATGTCACACTATCTGTAACCCCCATGACTTGTCTGGGCTTGCAAAATTTCACTAACTGACCTGGCTGGAGACAATACACATCTCTTTAACCTGTGCTTAACACTCTCTCCACTCACATTGTCTGTACCTTTAAGACTTGATTACCTGTGGAGACTCGCATTCCAACCATTATTTTGTAAATTGAGTTTGTGTCTTTATATGCCCTGTTTGTGAACAGAACTCCCACTTACCTGACGAAGGAGCAGCGTTCCGAAAGCTAGTGGCTTTTGCTACCAAATAAACCTGTTGGACTTTAACCTGGTGTTGTGAGACTTCTTACTGTGTTCTCCGTAAGGCACATTGATTTACTCACAATTTTTAAACATCAGGAAAGGTGTGTCTTGTCGCTTGGTGTTACCTATTCTGCCACTTCTGTCTGTATTTAAATATAGGGTGGAATTTTACCAGCACGTCCGCCCAAGTTTTGCACGACCCTGCCTGAGGGCAACGGAGAATGCTGTTCTCCGAGCCAGCTCACCCCCGGAATTGGGGCTGGCAGAGCGGTAAAATTCCGGCCATATAGTGTGATTTGTTCAGTGAATAAAGTTATAGTTGCAAGAAAAACGCATTCGCTGATTACACCAAATGTGAGCATAAAGTTTTAAAGTTTATTTATTAGTGTCACAAGTAGGCTTACATTAACACTGCAATGAAGTTACTGTGAAAATCCCCTAGTCGCCACACTCCGGCACCTGTTCAGGTACACTGAGGGAGAATTTAGCATGGCCAATGCACCAAACCAGCACGTCTTTCGGACTGTGAGAGGGAACCAGAGCACCCAGAGTAAACCCACACAGATAGGGGAGAACGTGCAAACTCTGCACAGACAGTGACCCAAGCCGGGAATCGAACCCAGGCCCCTGGTGCTGTGAGGCAGCAGTGCTAACCACTGTGCCAGTATTTAAATTGGTCAACTGTTATAACCCTGTTTGATATTCATTTGCTTTTTTTCTTTCATGGGATATAGCTGTCGCTGGCAAGGCTAACATTTGTTTCCCATCCCCAACTGCCCTTGAGGAGGTGGTGGTGAGCTGTCTTCTTGAACCACTACAGTCCATCTAGTGCAGGTACATCTACAGTGCTGTTCGAGTGGGAGGTCCAGGATTTTGACCCAGTGACACTGAAGGAACGGTGATGTAGTTCCAAGTCAGGAGTGTGTGTGACTTGAAGGGGAACTTGCAGGAAGTGGTGTTTCCATGCATTTGCTGCCCTTGTCCTTCTAGGGGAGGTTGCAAATTTGGATGATGCTGTCAAAGGTGCTTTGGTGAGTTGCTGCACTGCATCTCATTTAAGGTGCACTCTGCTGCCACTGTGGGTTGATGGTGGAGGGATTGAATGTTGACGGTGGTGAACCGGTGGTGAACCGGTGGTGAACCGGTCAAGTTTTACCCGAGATGGTGTTGAGCTTCTTGAGTGTAGTTGGAGCTGCGCTCATCCAGCCAAGTTGAGCGTTGGAGCATATTCCATCATACTCCTGACTTGTGCCTTGTAGATGATGGAGAGAGTTTTGGAGTCAAAGGGCAGGATTTTCCAGCTGCATTCACCCTGAGACCGGAAAATCCCGCTTGAGGTCAACGGACTTTTCCACTGTCTCCCCCTCGCCCACTACGATTCCAGTGGCAGGCGGAATGGGAAAATTCATCCCAGGATGCGAGTTACTCACTTCAGAATTCCCATTCTCTGACCTGCTCTTGTAGCTATAGTATTTATATATATAGCTAGGCTAGTTCAATTTTTAGTCAATGTTTTGCCCCAGAATGTTGACAAGTGCGGGTTTCAGCAATAGTAGTACCATTGAATGTCATAGAATCATAGAATCATACAGTGCAGAAGAGGCCCTTTGGCCCATCGAATCTGCACTGACACACTAGAAACACCTTAACTCCTACCTAATCCCATCTTCCAACATTTGGCCCATAGGCCTCAATGGGAGATGTTTAGGTTGTCTATTATTGGAAATGGTCATTGCCTGGCACTTGTGTGGCACAAATGTTACTTGTCACTATTGGCCCAAGTCTGAATGGTGTCCAGGTCTTTCTGCAAATGGACATGATCTGCTTCATCATTATTTAAACATTGCGCGAACATCCCCGCTTCTGACCTTATGATAAAAGAATGGCTATTGGTGAAGTTGCTGACAATGATTTGGCCATCTGTGTTGATGCCACATTTGGTCAAATGCTGCCCTGATGTCAAGGGCAGTCACTCTCACCTCCGCTCTTGAATTCAGCTCTTTTGTCCATGTTTGGACCAAATTTATAATGAGCCAAGTGGCCCTGGTAGAATCCTAACTGGGCAGCAGTTGTCAGATTATTGGTGTGTAAGTTCCACTTGATATCACCGTCAGCGACACCTTCCATCAATTGGTGAATGATCAAGAGGAGTTGATGAGACAAGAATTGGTTGGATTGGATCTGTCCGATGTCTGGGGACTGGAACTACCTGAGCAATTTTCCATATTGTCAGATAGATGCCAGTGTTGTTGCTGTACTGGAACGTCTTGTCTAGGGGCATGGCTAATTCTGGAGCACGAGACTTCATCACTTTAGTGGGAAGATGGTGGCATTGTAGTAATTAATGTCACTGGATCCAGAGGCCAGGCTAATACTTTACAGGCTTGGGTTCGAATCTTACCACAGCAGCTTGTGAAATTTAAATTCAATTAATAAAACCTGGAATTGAAAGCTTGTCTTAGGAGCTATCATTAATTGCTCTCGTAACAAATCTGGTTCATTAATGTTCTTTCAGGAAGGAAATCTGCCATCCTCACCCAGTTTGGCCTACATGTCATTCCAGACCCATAGCATGTGGTTGATTCTTAACTATTCTCTGAAATGGCCCAGCAAGCCACTCCGTTCAAGGGGCAATTCAGGATGGAGACAAATGACCCCCACATCCCATGTAAGAATAAATGACCTATTGCTGGGATGTTGTCAATGCCCATAACATTTGCAGCATCCTGTGTCTTCAGCTGTTTTTTGATATCATGTGGAGTGAGTTGAATTGTTTGATGACTGGCATCTGCGATGTTGGGCACCTCATGGAGGAGGCCAAGATGATTCTACACTTTCAGTTGAAGGTAATTGCAAATGCTTCAGCCTTGTAATTGCATTGATGTGCTGGTCTGCCCAATCATTATTGCTGTATGGGGATATTAATGGAGCCTCCCCCTCCAGTTAGTCATTCGATTGTCCATCACCATTCATGACTGGACATGACAGGATTTCAGATCTTTGATCTGGTTCAATTTATTCTGGGTTTAACATGTGTGAAGGATAACAATTGGTCATTTTGGTAAGTGAATTAATCACTTCCACTAATGTTGCAATCTGTGGAGTAGGGGAGTTAGATAAATTGTGCACTCCTCCATCCTGGTTATAACACTTCTGAGTTTTTGTGCTCCAGGTCCCATATTTATAAATCCTGCATGCTTGATGAATTACTTTCCCAATTTGCCCTATCACTTTCAATGATTTGTGTACATACACACGGAGACTTTCCCTGTGGCAGATGTGGCGAGCCAATCAAATATCGGTTGACTTCAATTATCCCATTGACATGAAGGGCCGGAAAATCCCGCCCATAGTCCCAGATCCATCTGCTCCACTGCAAGGTGAAAGAGTTAGGAATGAAAATTCCAAAGTGCTGGCTGTACATGCTGTCACGATTGTTGGAGCAAGGGAAGGGCAAACGCATGTAGTCACTCAAATTCAATAAAGCACTGGGGCTCGCGGACAATACAGAGTTAGAACAAAGAACAAAGAAAATTACAGCACAGGAAGCCCCTTTGGAACTCCAAGCCTGCGCCAACCATGTTTGGGTGGAGTCAGATCCTGGAGGGATTTATAAATGATGATTTTCAGCAAATGAAAATCAATGAAAATCAAATGAACCTTCTTAATCAGGTATGAACTTACTTATTTAAATTGAACTTTATTTTTATGTCATCGCATATTACATCAAAGCGATATATTCAGATCAACATATTCTTCCAAATTTTGGTATAAAACACTTCAATCGTGCGACACCATGTGGTATCTGGAATGTGGCGTCAGTTCAACTCATGAACTGTTCATCATCATACCTCTCACTTTGACAACTGTCTTTGAAGCAAAATGGAATGTTTAGAATCTTAGAAACCCTACAGCACAGAAAGAGGCCATTCGGCCCATCGAGTCTGCACCGACCACAATCCCACCCAGATCCTACCCCCATATCCCTACATATTTACCCACTAATCCCTCTAATCTAAGCATGCCAGGACACCAAGGGGCAATTTTAGCTTGGCCAATCAACCTAACCCACACATCTTTGGACTGTGGGAGGAAACCGGAGCACCCGGAGGAAACCCACGCAGACACGAGGAGAATGTGCAAACTCCACACAGACAGTGACCCAAGCCAGGAATCGAACCCAGGTCCCTGGAGCTGTGAAGCAGCAGTGCTAACCACTGTGCTACCATGCCGCCCACAATTTATACATACATTTTATGAATTGAGTATTTTGATAAATTAGACAGAAGTTGTAAACGACATTTGTCGATAAAGTACTTCTTGCACTTTCCCACTGAAAGTTGCAAATGAGATTTGATTATGTTGACATCTCAGGTGTATTTAAGCAATGTTTGTTTCTGGAATGATCAGGGTAGTTTTTTGACCATTTTTTGGTAGATTAATCTTAGCCATGCTATAGATTGGGTTTGAGTCCCAGCATTTCCGTTCAATTGTGTCACCTTGAGAAATTCTTTCTGGTAAAATGTCCTTCAAGTGATACTGTGTCTTGCCCTCCTGCAATTCTGTCCTGTATCATAAAACTATCCAACGTGACAACCCATCATTTCAGTGGTGACCCTCTGTTTGAGTAACTCGAGGGTGATCCCATTGCTTTGTTCCCTCCATTGCCCTCGATCAACGCAGGTGGCGAAGATTTATTTCTCCACAAAGATGCAGTGGTCTCTGCCTTGGTTATTCCCAGAGACAAAACCTGCTGTACTCCAACACTGTTATAAATCAGAAAACCTCTCTCGACCTCTCTCCTCACTCACTTAGCAATGGATAAATAAACCAATGGTTTCTCAAATTTGTTGGAATCATGTGTTATGGGGATAAATACACATCAGGTAAATGATAAAATAAATTTATCCGCAAAAAACTTTCCCCCCGGCACCCACCCCCCCGACCATGAAGTGTTTACCAACAGCAGAGGCGGCTCATCATTGGCCACCAGTGGGAGTTTCCACTCCTGCTGATGTCTATGTTGCACCCGCACTATCGCTGGGGTAACTCCACGTGGCAGCGAGCTCCACATTCTCACTATACAACGGTATCATGCTTCTTAAACAATTCTTTAATCTATTGGTGGTCAGTTTAAATTTCTGCCTCTTGTGCAGGGCTCACCCAGAAACAGCGACCAGAATTTTATAGAGATTGAGAAGGCGCGTGCCCGATCTGAACTCGCGTGAATTTGCACGAGAAGATGTCTGCTGCACATTCTGCACAGAAACTGATAGCCAAGTTCCGCACACATGAGGACGGCCTCAACCGGGATCTTGGATTCATGTCACACTATCTGTAACCCCCAAGACTTGCCTGGGCTTGCAAAATCTCACTAACTGTCCTGGCTGGAGACAATACACATCTCTTTAACCTGTGCATGGCCCTCTCTCCGCACACATTGTCTGTACCTTTAAGACTTGATTACCTGTAAAGACTCGCATTCCAACCATTATCTTGTAAATTGAGTTTGTGTCTGTATATGCCCTGTTTGTGAACACGAGTCCTCACTCACCTGATGAAGGAGCGAGACTCCAAAAGCTTGTGCTGCCAAATAAACCTGTTGGACTTTAACCTGGTGTTGTGAGACTTCTTACTGTGCACATTCTAATCTCATGGCGCCCTCACGCAATATTTTGAATGGTGGGCGTGCGTGAGAGTCGGAAGTGCACCCACTGACAAATAAAAGCATAATTAAGCCAATTAAGCATGCAATTGGCCTGAATTGTGTTAAGCCTAAATGCGCCAGGGCCACATAAAATTAGGGCCAATTGCTTGCTTGGTGGGCTTATTTGCTCTTTAAGTTGTTGGCAGGTGTGATTCAAACTCTGGTGTGCGCCCGCTGACAAGCGTAAAACCATACGGCTCAATCAGCCAGGTGAGCTTCACACTTTTCCACCATTCCTGACATGGTGGCATGAAATGTCCGGGATGAAGCAAGATAAAATATTTGAGGTTTGAGGTGTTATGTATTATGCTGCCAGTTAGTCAATTCTGCTTGAGAGAAAGAGATTGCAGCATTTTCTTGGTGCAAGTGTCCATGTGAATCTTTGTAATTCTCTACCTCAGGGGGTTGTTGAAATTCCATTGTTGAATACAATATATTACAATACGATAGCCATGCTAAATTCTCCCTCATTGAACCCGAACAAGTGCCAGAGTGTGGCGACTAGGGGATTTTCACAGTGACTTCATTGCAATGTTAATGTAAGCCTACTCGTGACACTAATAAATGAACTTAAACATTGCTGAAGTGGGCTGGACAGATATTTGGTCTCTAAGGAGATTAAAGGATATGGGGAGCGGGCAGGAAAATAGAATTGAAGTCCAAGATCAGCAATCATCATAGTGATTAATGGAGCAGGCTCAAGGGGCCATATGGTCTAATCCTGCTGTGTTTCTTGTGTTCCTTTAGCTCGTATATTTTCTTGGTAAAGTTCTGTGAGATGTTTGGTGGTCGTAAAAAGTGTTATATAAATGCTAGTCTTTTTTTCCACCGGATATACTACTCCAAGCCTTGAAATGTATGCTGCAAATTATATTAACATCTTCAAATAACAGCCATAGAAATTGTGATAAATGTTTGTAAGCTAGCATCTGATGGTGTAATATGAAATTCCTACTTTGAAGCCCAAGTATTACGTGGTGGCATAGCGGCAGAGGGTTTAGCACTGTTGCCTCACAGTGCCAGGGACCCAGGTTCAATTTTGGCCTCGGGTCACTGTGTGGAGTTTGCACTCTCTCTCCATGTCTGCGTGGGTTTCCTCCGGGTGCTCCGGTTTCCTCCCACGCTCCAAAGATGCGCGTGCTAGGTTGATTGGCCATGCTAAATTGACCCTACTGTCAGGGGGATTAGCAGGGTAAATGTGTGGAGTTACGGGAGTAGGTGGGATTGTGGTCGGTATAGATTCGATGGGCTGAATGGCCTCCTTCTGTACTGTAGAGACTCTATGATTCTATGACTACTTGTAAAAGATGGTCTCACATAACATATCGGAATCTGATCACATCTTCACTTTTCAATACAAAAGTGGTGGTGGAATGGAACTAATAATATCTAATGTTACCATTTTACTTCCTTCATTGAAGATTACTTGGGCATAGTGCAACAGTGGAGACCACCTAAACCCCCGTGAAGGCCAAAAGTACTTATCTATCTTGACCAACCAGCTACCACAAGAATGCTGTGGCCCCAGTCAGTCACAGGAGTGGAAATTCTATATTAGGTAGACCCAGCTCCCTCTCTGCATCATGAGCCCATTGTTTGCTTTGAAAGGAACAAATGGAAGTTCTGCTCCTTGCAAGAATGTTGGGAAACTCTTGAGAAAGAACAAAGAGTGAAAATAGCCAAGGCTGCCCCGTTTTCCTATGGATTCTGTCATCTCCCATGTAATGTGGGGTCATTGTAAGTGATTAATATGCACTTTTCCAGAACAGATTCCTTGCAAAGATTTGTAGGCAACAGGACATTTAGGGGAAACAAATATGTATGGGGCAGCATGGTGGCACAGTGGTTAGCACTGCTGCCTCATAGTGCCAGGAATCGGGGTTCAATTCCGGCCTTGGGTCACTGTCTGTGTGGAGACTGCACATTCTCCCCACCTCTGCATGGGTTTCCTCCAGGTGCTCCAGTTTCCTCCGGGTGCCCCAGTTTCCTCCCACACTCCAAAGATGTATGCATTAGGTGGATTGGCCATGCTACATTGTCTCATGGTGTCATGGTGATTAGCAGGGTAAATATGTCGGGTTACGGGAATTGGGCCTGGGTGAGATTGTGGTCGGTGCAAACTCGATGGGCCAAATGGCCTCCTTCTGCACTGTAGGGATTCTATGATGTAGACGTTGCAAATTCCAGTTCTTCATTAATGTTTGCATTCCTTGCCAGAACTAAAGCTGAGTAATTAGTGCTGTAATCTTATACTGTTGTTAAAGCCATTTCGAGGCTGACAACACACTGAGATTTTAATGGATTTCACGCCTTGTGGGATGTGATGTTAATAGATGCTGCCATTCACTTCCTGTGTTTCCCTTACCACCTCATCATCCAAAGGGATAGAGATCATCTGTTCACTTGTCTGTCAATTGCATATGGTAACATTTGAAAATCACCGATCCATTAAACGTTTTGTTCAAATTAATTCTGGATCAAGGTATTGAAACAAAGAATGTAGGATAGCTGGTTCCCATCGATTATTCAAGGCTCAGTTCCAGACAATCAGATATTCTCATTGGTCACCAAAGCCACAGAACAATGGAGTCCTCTCAGGAACAAGATTACTTGAGACTGTTTCTAAAAAATAGACTGACTCCAAATATCTGAAATCAAACTAAATAAAGTAAATGGAATGCGCTGCCTGGGAGAGTGGTGGAGGCGGGTTGCCTCATCACCTTTCAGAAAGATCTGGATGAGCTCTTGGCACATCATAACATTCAGGGCTATGGGCCAAATGCTAGTAGATGGGATTAGGTGGGAGTTCAGGTGTTTCTAATGTGTCGGTGCAGACTCGATGGGCTGAAGGGCCTCTTCTGCGCTGAATGATTCTATGATTCTATGAAAGTACAATACAGAAAATTTTCTCCTTGATAGTTTGGGGTGGGATGCTGACATGATGGGCCAAATGGCCTCCTTTTGCGCTCTTCTGTGAACTAATCTGCTCAATCAACAATGGACCAATATGTACAGTGAGTACCGAACAAGGTACTCTGCGTTGACACAAGAACAGAAAATGCTGGAAAATCTCAGCAGATCTGACAACATCTGTGGAGAGAGAATAGAGCTAATCATAGAATCCTACAGTGCAGCAAGAGGCCATTCGGCCCATCGAGTCTGCACCAACCACAATCCCACCCAGGCTCTATCCACATATCCCTCCATATTTACCCACTAATCCCTCTAACCTATGCATCCCGGGACACTAAGGGGCAATTTAGAATGGCCAATCAACCTAGCCCGCACATCTTTGGACTAATGTTTTGAGTGAGGACGACGTTTCGTCAGAGCTGATATTTATACTATTGGGGTGAGGGGGTTGGGGGAATGAACAAAGGTGCCACAGACAAAAGGACAAAGGGAATGTAAATGGTGTTGCGCATGGCTAGGGATGGTGCTGATAGCGGCCCATTAAGAGATCAGGACGAATGGGTTGAGTTGGCCAACAATGTTTCACCCTGTCCTCAGTTTACCCAAGGTAAGCATTAAACCCATTATTGTTGTACAATTACATTCTAACAAATGTTTGTGTGCCATTTCACAGCTGAGAGCACAAGAAGGTGCCCTGTTCGAAGGTCTTTGGCAGTGCTGTTGAGCCAGCTGGTAGGAGGCATGCAAAGTACATTGCGATGGTTTGCTTTCCAAGCACTTAGCGCATTGTGCCAACTGAAGCTGTTGACAAATGTGTGTGTATGTGATCAACGTATCCTCATTAAATTCAAGAGAACTCAGATCAGCATTAAAGACATCTCTGAGCAAATCAGTTTTAGCGATTTATTCAGGTGTGATTAAATTAAATGGTAATAGTCTCATATGCATATTGCCTTAGCAAACTGAGCAGAAAGTAAATCAGTGAAAAATGAGGCTGAACGAGTGAATGTACAAGGAGTACATTATTGCCGTTCAATTATATTTTAAAAGCAATAAAAAAGTGCAATGTAAAAATGTTAAATACGCTTACCAATCACTCAGCTGCTTATATATTCTGCAACGTGCCTGTCTGAATCCATTGCAATTTCATTGTAACTACTTTACTGTCCTCAAGATATTCTCCACCGATCTCAACTGTATTTTCTCAAAAGAGTGGCAAATCTTTTCCCTGACAATCGGTTATTAGAAATTCACTTAGTTTAGGTTTAATTACTTTTTACGTCTCTCAAAGGTGCCAAAAATCAATTTAATCCCATAAAAAGAAACAATGTCTTTTTAGAGTCAACCCATTATGGATGCGAAGGTAATTCTTTTAAGTTCCTTTAACAAAGTCAATTCAGATGAAAGGACAGTATCACATTTGAAATACTGGGTAAGTAGACCGGACCATTTTTTTTCCCTAGAGTTTGGAAGGATGAGGGAGGATCGCATGGAAATATCTAAAATTCTTAAGGGGCTTGACATGGTAAATGTGGGATGATACATCCCCTGGCTGGGGAGTCTGGAACTCGCGCTGGTTCACGGTCTCAGAATAAGCAGTCGGCCATTTAGAACTGAAATGAGGGGAAAATGTCTTCATAGAAACATCGAAACTAGAAGCAGGAGTAGGCCATTCGGCCCTTTGAGCCTGCTGCGCCATTCATTTTGGTCATGGGTGAACATCAAATTCAATATCCTTATCCTCCCTGCCCCCCCATATCCCTTGATCCCTTTAGTCCCTAGAGCTATATCTAATTTCTTCTTGAAATCAGACAACATTTTGGCCTCAACTACATGCTGCGGTAGTGAATTCCACACATTCACCACTCTCTGGGTGAAGAACTTTCGCCTCACTTCAGTTCTAAAACGTTTACTCCTTATCCTCAAACTATAACTCCTAGTTCTGGATTCCCCCACCACTGGGATCATTCTTTCTGAATCTTCCCTGTCTACTCCTGTTAGAATTTTGTAAGTTTCTACGAGATCCCCTCTCACTTTTCTAAACTCCAGTGAATATAATTCTAACTGATTTAATTTCTCCTCATCTGACGGACCTGCCATCCCAGGAATCAACTTGATAAGCCTGCGCTGCCCTCTCTTTATAGCAAGGACATCCTTCCTTGGATAAGGACACCAAAACTGCACACAGTATTCCAGGTGTGGCCTCACCAATACCTGATACAATTGCAGCAAAACATCCCTATCCCTATACTCAAATCCCTTACTCAATGGGTGTTTGGAATTCTCTACACAAGATGGCTGTAGATGATTAGTTATTGAGTATATTCAAAAGAGAGATCGATAGATAGTTGTACAATGAGGGATATGGAGATAGTGTAGGAAGATGGGGTCGAGGTGAAAGGTCAGTCATGATTGTACTGACTGGGGGAGATTGCTTCAAAAGGCGAATGGCATACTCCTGCTCATATTTCTGAAATAACATTTCCATTTCTAAGAAAGACACTAAGCAAACCTAATCACTGTCAAATAAGATGATACTTTCACAGTATTATCAGAATATTGCCCTTCTTATTCCAAAAAAATATGCTTGTCGGTTTGGCAATTTCCAATTGATACAAACTCAAGTTTCCAAAAATATCACAAAAAGTCTCTTGGGATCTATTTCAAGAAGTTTAATATTCATTTACCTCAGGAACCTACGTCAATGCCTTCAAAGTTTGGTTACTGGTGAGGGGTGGCACAGTGGTTAGCACTGCTGCCTCTCAGAGCCAGGACCTGGGTTCGCTTCCCAGTTTGGGTCCCTGTCTGTGTGGAGTCTGCACGTTCTTCCTGTGTCTGTGTGGGTTTCCTTTGGGTGCTCTGGTTTCCTCCCACAGTCCGAAAGATGTGCTGTTAGGTGCATTGGCCATGCTACTTGAACAGGTGCTGGAATGTGGCAAGTAGGGGATTTTCACAGTAACTTCATTGCAGTGTTAATATAAGCCTACTTGTGAAAATAATAAATAAACTAAACTAGTATTGGAAATATGGCAGTCAATTCTTAAATAGCAAGATGCCATAGCCAGCAATAAAGGGAAAGGCTCTTAGTACAGTAGAGGATCAGGAGGACCTTGGGGTCCGGGTCCATAGGACTCTAAAATCGGCCCCGCAGGTGGAGGAGGTGGTTAAGAAGGCATATGGTGTGCTGGCCTTTATCAATCGAGGGATTGAGTTTAGGAGTCCGGGGATAATGATGCAGCTATATAAGACCCTCGTCAGACCCCACTTGGAGTACTGTGCTCAGTTCTGGTCGTCTCATTACAGGAAGGATGTGGAAAAGATTGAAAGGGTGCAGAGGAGATTTACAAGGATGTTGCCTGGATTGAGTGGCATGCCTTATGAGGATAGGCTGAGGGAGCTCGGTCTTTTTTCCTTGGAGAGATGTAGGATGAGAGGAGACTTAATAGAGGTATATAAGATGTTGAGAGGCATTGTGGTGAACCATAGTTGGTTACCACCATGAGTGCTGAGCCATGGATGGTCAGCACTATGGGTGTTTGTAGATATGTTACTGTTGTCACTGTTGGGGTTAGGGTTGGGCTGTTCTACCTGTTGATATTGTTCTGTGGTACACTCCAGTTGGCTCCGCCTACCTGGGGAAGTATAAAGGTCACTGCACTGCCTGGTGCCCTTTAGTCTGGGATTGTGTTGCATATAGTGTGCTCCATTCTTGTTAGTAATAAAAGCCTTTATTTCCCGGGTACAATCCAGCCTCCCGAGTGATTTAATTGCGCATCAATTTTATTACTAACAAAATTTTGGTAAAAAAAAACCATGGAGCAAATGTTGAAACCCGAGCGGCTTACTTTAGATCCACGTGCGGCAGGAGCGTCGAACACATTCGACCATTGGTTAAAGTGTTTTCAAGACTACATTGATGCCTCAACAGCCATTCAAAACAACGCCGATAGACTGCGGGTCCTCCACGCGAGGGTAAGCAACACCGTATACTCATCAATCCGCGATGCCCAAGACTACATAGGGGCCATCGAACTACTTAAGAAACGGAACAACAAACCGCCAAACGAGATCCATGCTCGACACCGTCTAGCCACTCGACGGCGGCAGCCCGGCAAAATGACAGGACAGTACCTGTGTGAACTTCAGCAGCTAGCCAGAGCCTGCAACTGCAAGCCAGTGTCGGCAGCCCAGTATACGAACGACTTGATCCGAGATGTGTTCGTGGCGGGAATCGGCTCGTCGTATATTCGCCTTCGGCTGCTAGAGCAAGGTAATCTAGACCTCGCTAAGACAGTAGAATTGGCTGACGCTATGGAAACGGCCTCCAGAAGTCTAGAAACGTACCCCACCGACCACGTGGGAACATCGTGGCAAGTACAGCCACCGACTCAACTTTATTCAGCGGCTCCGAAAAACTGCGCGATTGTGTTTCCAACCTCGGACCTGACGACGGCGGAAGCTCCAGGAGGCCCGCAGTGTTACTTCTGTAGATTGGCGAAACACCCTCGGCAGCGATGTCCAGCTAGAACGGTATTGTGCTCCGCGTGTGGAAAGAAAGGGCATTATGCCAAAGTCTGCAGGACCAAACCATTCTCCAAACATAGCAGCGCGGCGTGTGATTCTCCAGAGCCTGTCTCCTTGTCTCCAGCGTCTTCGAGGTCTTCCACCACGTGCGATTCCAGAGCGCCGACATTCCTGACGACGGAGACGCAAGACATGTGCGACCTGCAGGGGCCGCCACTTTTAGCGCTACCGACCACGTGCGATTCATGGGCGCAGCCATTTTGGTCGGCACCGACCGCAGACGACCAGCAGGGGTCATCATCATCAACCATCTCAGCTGCCTGCAGTTGCACCCAAGACCCAACGGTGGCGTCACTCATCCTGGACCAGGCCAAGCCTCACAGACTCGACAAGTCCATGATGGGCATAGAGGTAAATGGACGCCAAATTCATTGTTTGTTTGACAGCGGGAGCACGGAGAGCTTCATTCACCCTGACACCGTGAAACGGTGCGGTCTCCGAGTACGGACTGTCAGACAGACAATTTCGATGGCGTCGAGGTCCCGGTCTGTTACCGTGCTAGGGAGCTGCGTGGTCAATCTAACGGTGCGGGGCACAGTTTACGAGAACTTCAGGCTCCTTGTGTTACCGCACCTTTGCGCTCCGATACTCCTGGGACTAGACTTTATGGTCCACCTGAGGAGTGTAACCCTGCAGTACGATGGGCCACTCCCTCCACTTTCAGTGGGAGAACAGCAGCCTCCAAATTGCCCAGCGCGCTCCACGTGTGGCCTCTCGACACTCAGAATCACCCCACCATCTTTATTTGAGAATCTCGTGCCAGGCTGCAAGCCCATCGCAACCAAGAGCAGGCGTTACAGCGCTGAGGATCGGATCTTTATTCGATCTGAAGTTCAGCGGCTCCTCAGGGAAGGGATCATCCAACCTAGCTCTAGTCCATGGAGAGCGCAAGTAGTGGTGGTTAAAACTGGAAACAAACCCCGGATGGTCATAGACTATAGTCAGACCATTAATAGATATACACAGCTGGATGCGCATCCTCTCCCGCGCATATCTGACATGGTCAACCAGATTGCGCAGTACCGGGTGTTCTCCACCATTGACTTGAAGTCAGCTTACCACCAGCTCCCCATTCGCCCAGAGGACCGAAAATACACGGCCTTTGAGGCGGATGGTCGTCTTTATCACTTTTTAAGGGTTCCCTTTGGCGTCACGAATGGGGTCTCGGTCTTCCAGCGTGCAATGGACCGAATGGTGGACCAGAACGGGCTGCAGGCTACCTTCCCGTACCTGGATAACGTCACTATCTGCGGCCATGACCAGCAGGACGACGATGCTAACCTCCTTAGATTTGTACGCACTGCGTCTCGCCTGAATCTGACCTACAACAGGGAGAAGTGTGTATTTCGCAAGCGCCGCCTAGCAATTCTCGGACATGTGGTGGAAAACGGGGTCCTTGGCCCTGATCCAGACCGTATGCGTCCCCTCCTTGAACTTCCCCTGCCCACTAGCATCAAAGCACTGAGAAGATGCTTAGGTTTCTTCTCATACTATGCACAGTGGGTTCCCAATTATGCGGACAAAGCCCGTCCGCTCATCAAGTCTACCTCCTTTCCCCTAGCAACAGAGGCTCGCTTAGCCTTTGAAGGGATAAAAGCCGACATTGCGAAAGCCACGATGCACGCTGTTGATGAGTCCATCCCCTTTCAGGTGGAGAGTGATGCATCTGATTTCGCCCTGGCCGCCACACTTAACCAGGCGGGCAGGCCCATCGCCTTTTTCTCTCGCACCCTCCAAGGCCCTGAAATTCGGCACTCTGCGGTGGAAAAAGAGGCCCAGGCCATTGTGGAGGCCGTTCGGTATTGGCGCCATTATCTGGCGGGAAAACGATTCACCCTGCTCACGGACCAGCGGTCCGTGGCGTTCATGTTCAACAACACGTTACGGGGTAAGATCAAAAATGATAAAATCTTGAGGTGGAGAATCGAACTCTCCACCTACAATTATGATATCATGTACCGTCCAGGGAAGCTCAATGAGCCCTCAGACGCCCTGTCGCGTGGAACATGTGCAAGTGTGCAGGAGAATCGATTACAGGCCCTCCACAATGATCTCTGCCATCCGGGGGTCACTCGGCTCTTCCATTTCGTAAAAGCCCGGAATCTACCCTACTCAGTGGAGGATGTCAGGTCCATAACCCGAAGCTGCCAGGTATGTGCTGAATGCAAACCGCACTTCTACCGACCTGACAGGGCACACCTCATTAAGGCCACTCGCCCTTTTGAAAGACTGAGTGTGGATTTTAAGGGCCCCCGTCCTTCGACAGATCGGAACGTGTACTTCCTCAATGTGATTGACGAGTACTCACGATTCCCTTTTGTCATTCCCTGTTCAGATACGACCGCTGCCACGGTTATCAATGTATTACGGGATCTTTTCACCCTGTTCGGCTACCCCAGCTATATCCACAATGATAGGGGCTCGTCATTCATGAGTGACGACTTGAGGCAATACCTGCTCTCAAAAGGGATTGCCTTAAGTAGAACTACGAGTTACAACCCTAGGGGTAACGGACAGGTTGAACGGGAAAATGCTACAGTCTGGAAGGCTGTCTTACTGGCGTTGAGGTCTAAAGGTCTTCCAGTCTCCCGTTGGCAAGAGTTACTCTCTGATGCGCTCCATTCCATCCGCTCACTCCTGTGTACGGCTACCAACGCTACTCCACATGAGAGGATGTTTTCCTTCCCTAGGAAGTCTTCCTCTGGGACCTCATTACCGTCTTGGTTGACGTACTCAGGACCTGTCCTCCTGTGGCGGCATGTTAGGACCCACAAGTCCGACCCTTTGGTTGAACAGGTCCATCTCCTCCACGCCAATCCTCAATATGCCTATGTGGCATATCCTGACGGGCGAGAGGACACGGTCTCTGTTAGAGATCTGGTGCCTGCAGGGGACTTGGAAACCCCAGTCGCTCCCACACCCCTAGTTAGGGACCCCCTGACCCTTATCTCCCCTCCTGACACGGCACGGGCAGTATCGGGACCACCACTTAATCCTCTTACTCCCGTGTACAGCTTGCCTGTGTCCAGAAGATTGTCGCCACCTCGAGGCGTGCTCGAGTCCAGCAGATTGTCGCCACCTCGTGGTCCACCTGTCCGTGAGGAACTGGAGGAGTCACTGGACACCGCCTTGGAGAGAAGGTCACCACGGTTACCAGAACCGGTGTTACCCCCAGTGTTGAGGAGGTCGCAGAGACGGTGCGGTCCTCCAATGCGACTGAACTTGTGAATATATGAACAGTTGTTCTGTTTTTTTTGCCCCGCCGGCCTTTGTTTTAAAGGAGGGGTGAATGTGGTGAACCATAGTTGGTTACCACTATGAGTGCTGAGCCATGGATGGTCAGCACTATGGGTGTTTGTAGATATGTTACTGTTGTCACTGTTGGGGTTAGGGTTGGGCTGTTCTACCTGTTGATATTGTTCTGTGGTACACTCCAGTTGGCTCCGCCTACCTGGGGAAGTATAAAGGTCACTGCACTGCCTGGTGACCCTTTAGTCTGGGATTGTGTTGCATATAGTGTGCTCCATTCTTGTTAGTAATAAAAGCCTTTATTTCCCGGGTACAATCCAGCCTCCCGAGTGATTTAATTGCGCATCAGGCATAGATCAGGTGGACTCTCGGAGGCTTTTTCCCAGGGTGGAAATGGCTGCTACGAGAGGACACAGGTTTAAGGTGCTGGGGGGTAGGTACAGGGGAAATGTGAGGGGGAAGTTTTTCACACAGAGGGTGGTGGGCGAGTGGAATCGGCTGCCGTCAGTGGTGGTGGAGGCAAACTCAATAGGGTCTTTTAAGAGACTCCTGGATAAGTACATGGGACTTAATAGGATGGAGGGTTATAGGTAGGCCTAAAAGGTAGGGATATGTTCGGCACAACTTGTGGGGCTGAAGGGCCTGTTTTGTGCTGTAGTTTTCTATGTTTCTATGTTTCTAAATAATCTCATCACTTTTAGCTGACTGAGGGATTAATATTGATGTGGAGATACCGGCATTGGACTGGGGTAAACACAGTAAGAAGTTTAACAACACCAGGTTAAAGTCCAACAGGTTTATTTGGTAGCAAAAGCCACACAAGCTTTCGGAGCTCTAAGCCCCTTCTTCAGGTGAGTGGGAATTCTGTTCACAAACAGAGCATATAAAGACACAAACTCAATTTACATGAATAATGGTTGGAATGCGAATACTTACAACTAATCAAGTCTTTAAGAAACAAAACAACGTGAGTGGAGAGAGCATCAAGTCAGGCTAAAAAGATGTGTATTGTCTCCAGACAAGACAGCCAGTGAAACTCTGTGGGGGTTACAAATAGTGTGACATGAACCCAATATCCCAGTTGAGGCCGTCCTCGTGTGTGCGGAACTTGGCTATCAGTTTCTGCTCAGCGACTCTGCGCCGTCGTGTGTCGCGAAGGCCGCCTTGGAGAACGCTTACCCGAATATCAGAGGATTAATATTGACCATGACACTGGGAAGAATTCCCCTGTCCTTCTTCAGGATGATGCCATGGGATCTTTCATGTCCATTTGGGAGGGCAGACTTGACTTTGGTCGAATGTCTCATTTGAATGACGGCACTTGCAGCATACAGCACTCTCTTACTGTCTTGGAGTGTCTGCCTTTTGCTCAAGTTTCTAATGCAAGACTGGAATTCAGAACCTCTGACTCAGAAGCCAGGATGTTATCAGCTAAGCCATAATTAACTTCAATAAATGTGAAGCATAAGGGTGGGACTTTAAGGCCTCGCTCATCCCAAAACCGTAAAATCCCCCCCGAGATCAATGGACCTTTGCATGGTCTGTGTCCCGCCTGCTATGATTCCCGTGGTGGGTGGGACCGGAAGATTCCGCCCGGAGTGTTTCGGAGGGAAGGATAAGGTGAATGTGAGACCCACCTACATCATAAGTTTCAGGCCAACTCCTCAATCTCATCATTATTTGACTGGCTGAATTTCCACCCAATTGCCTCAGCAAAGGGGAAGCTACCCACTTTCTAGCTGTAATCACAATTTGGAACACGTCAGGCTAATCCTTGGCGAGGCCGTGCTTTATTATTACATCCATTTCTTGTTCCCATGCCTTCAGAAAAGCAACTGTGCCATCAGAGAGCAGAAAGAATGATTTCCGGACTCAAATCTGGAGTAAACAGAAAAAGAGGCGTGGAGGCTGAAATGTGCCACTTCCAGAATTTAAAAAAACGTTTGAGCTTATTTCGCCTCATCCAATTCTTGGTATGTTTCAACATTAAGGGCAGCACGGTGGCACAATGGTAAGCACGGCAGCCTCACAGCGCCAGGGACCTGGGTTCAATTCCAGCCTTGGGGCAATTCCAGTCTGTGTGGAGTTTACACATTCTCCCCATGTCTGCATGGGTTTCCTCCGGGTGCTCCAATTTCCTCCCACAGTCCAAAGATGTGTGGATTAAGTGAATTGGCCATGTTAAATTGTCCCTTAGTGTCAGGGGGACTAGCTAGGATAAATGCATGGGGTTATGGAGATAGGGCCTGGGTGGGTTTGTGGTTGGTGCAGACGCGATGGGCCGAGTGGCCTCCTTCTGCACTGCAGGATTCTATGATTATACACACATCCGATTGCTATCCATTATAATTAGATCATATCACGTTGGCAACAAATTCATTAAACAAGAGTTGAAGGGCAGGATTTTCCAGCCGTACTCGCCCAGAAACTGGAAAGTCCCGCTTGAGGTCAATAGAGCTTTCCACAGTCCGCCCCTCGCCCAGTACGATTCCCATGGCGGGCAGAATGGGAAAATTTGTCCCGAAATATGCAAAGGACAAAGTAAGCTGGGTTTAAGAAGAACATTCTTCACACACTGATTATATGAAACAGTAGAAAGCGGAAATTCTTCCTTCAAAAAACCCATCATTTTTTATTTATCAGTGTCACAAGTAGGCTTACATTAATACTGAAACCGGAGCACCCGGAGGAAACCCCCACAAGCCCGGGAAGAATGTGCAGACTCCACACAGACAGTGACCCATGCCAGGAATCGAACCTGGCTCCCTGACACTGTGAGGCAGCAGTGCTAACCACTGTGCCACCCATATATCTGACACAGTGAAGTATGGAGAGAGCTTTAAGTACTATGCAAGGATAACAGTGCACATTTGGGCTTAGCCTCCATGGTACAATGGGGCGGTCTAATGATGTTGATGAAATATTTCCAAATTCTCAGATTGAGGGATTTAATGCTATGATAGCGCCAGACCAAAACATCCCATGTTTGTCCTACATTGTTCAAACGGTTAGCCTGGGCTGAAGCAAGATTCACCGAACCAAACAAAAATATTGCTTCACATTTTAATTTCTGTGTTGACTCGAGTATTCTGCAGTGAACAGAGACTATTTCCTCGGGTGGATGTAGCTGTTACTAGGGGGCATAACTATAAGGTTTGTGGTGGAAGATATAAGAGGGATGTACGAGGTAGGTTCTTTAAGCAGAGAGTGGTTGGGGTGTGGAATGGACTGCCTGCTGTGATAGTGGAGTCGGACACTTTAGGAACTTTCAAGCGGTTATTGGATAGGCACATCATAGAAATCATAGAAATCATAGAAACCCTACAGTGCAGAAGGAGGCCATTCGGCCCATCGAGTCTGCACCGACCACAATCCCACCCAGGCCCTACTCCCACATATTTTACCCGCTAATCCCTCTAACCTACGCATCCCAGGACTCTAAGGGGCAAATTTTTTTTTTAACCTGGCCAATCAACCTAACCCGCACATCGTCGGGCTCCGCCTCCTGGGATCACACTAGAATGATAGGGAGTGGGATAGCTTGATCTTGGTTTCAGATAAAGCTCAGCACAACATCGTGGGCCGAAGGGCCTGTTCTGTGCTGTACGGTTCTATGTTCTATGTTCTATTAACAATTAATAATGGGCTTTAGGATAAGGCAGTGCTGAACAAAGCCAAGTGCAAAGAATCAATCGGAATCATTTGCGAGTTTTAAACACAGCCGAGAGTAATGGGAAAGGGAACGTAATGAATAAGTTTTAGAGTGAATGCTGGATGAATGCTCCAATGATTGTGCATTGATTCCTCATTCAGGAGGCATCAAAGAACAAAGATGGAAAACACACCACTGAAAACAAGGTAATCAACATAGCATTCAATGGATGCGTCTTGGAAGTCTGTACTAAGCTGTGGGCAAAATAATTGTACTAGTTCATGGTCTTGCTTGGGTCTTTTGTTTTTGATTTTTTACTCCATTCTTAAAGTTACAAAGCCAATGAGCTAAACTGGGCTTGCAAAATCCTACTAACTAGCTTGAGACAATTCATACCTCTTTAACCTGTGATTATCCCTCTCTCCACTCGCACTGTCTGTACCTGTAGAGACTTGATTACCTGGAAAGACTCACATCCAACCATTATCTTGCAATTGTGCCTTTGTCTATATATTCCGTGTTTGTGAAACCTACCTCTCCACTCACCTGATGAAGGAGCAGCGCTCCAAAAGCTCATGATTCCAAATAAATCTGTTGGACTTTAACCTGGTGTTGTGAGACTTCTTACTGTGCCCATCTCAGTCCAACGCCGGCATCTCCATATAATGAGCAGTGCGGACCAGGCAAATCTGAATCCATCTCCTTGCTTGCTCCAAAAACCAAGTTCAAATTGAAGCCATTTTATGGCCCCCACGAGCTCCAAGCTGACAAGAAAAAGCATTGATTTAATTTGATTTATTATTATCAAATGTATTACTATACAGTGAAAAGTATTGTTTCTTGCTCGCTATACAGACAAAGCATACCACTCATCGAGTACATAGGGGAGAAGGAAAGGAGAGGGTGCAGAATGTAGTGTAGCTAAGATGTTGAGAAAGGGCAACTTAATATAAGGTAGGTCCATTCAAAAGTCTGATGGCAGCAGGGGAGAAACTGTTCTTGAGTCGGTTGATACGTGATCTCAGACTTTTGTATCTTTTTCCTGACGGAAGAAGGTGGAAGACAGTATGTCCGGGGTATGTGGGGTACTTCATTATGCTGGCTGCCTTTCTGAGGCAGCGGGAAGTGTAGACGAATGAATTGCGCGATGGACTGGGCTACGTTCACAATCCTTTGTAGTTCCTTGCGGTCTTGGACAGAGCAGGAGCCATACCAAGCTGTGATACAACCAGAAAGGATGTTTTCTATAATGCATCCATAAAATTTTGGACTTGATCATAGCCAAAAGGCCAAGGTTAGTGTTGCACCCAAGGACTTTGCATCTGTGGTCCAAGTGAACCTTTTGATCATATTTACATTATCTATTCCTCTTAGCATATCAAGATCAAGGTTCATAGCAGAATTCTGAAAGCCCAATGGCTTCTAGATCACTACAAACATCACCATGTTGTCCCCAGGTCCTTGCACAATAATGGAACCATTGAAAACATACAGCACAGGAAGAGACCATTGAGCCCATGGCGCCAGCGCAAACTGAAAACAAAAACTTGCTGCCCATTTATGCAGCACGGTGGCACAGTGGTTAGCACTCCTGCTTCACAGCGCCAGGGACCCGGGTTCGATTCCCGGCTTGGGTCACTGTCTGTGTGGAATCTGCACATTCTCCCCGTGTCTGCGTGGGTTTCCTCTGGATGCTCCGGTTTCCTCCCACAGTCCAAAGATGTGCAGGTTAGGTGGATTGGCCATGCTAAATTGCCCCTTAGTGTCAGGGGGACTCGCTAGGGTAAATGCAAGGGGTTATGGAGGCAGGTGTGGCATTGTGATTGGTGCAGGTTCAATGGGCCGAATGGCATCCTTCTGCACTGTAGGATTCTATGATTCTATGGTTCTAATCCCACCTCCCTGCACCCTTGCAGTTTACAGCTCTTTAGATGCAGATCCAAGTATCTCTTAAAGGAGTTGAAAGTTTCTATCTCCACCACCAAACAGGGCAGCGAATTCCAAACATCCACCACCCTCTGAGTGAAAAAGTTTTTCCTCATGTCCCCTCCAGTCCTTCAACCAATTATCTTAAATCTGTACCCTGGTAATTAAGCTCTCACCTAGGGGAACTGGGGCATCCTTGTCTACCTATTCAGGCCCCTCATAACCTTGTACACCTCAATCAGGTCACCCCTCAAACTTCTCAGCCCCAAGGTGAGCAATCCCAGCCTATCCAGACTTTCCTCATGGCTGCAATTTTTAAACCCCAGCAACACTCTTGTAAATCTCCTCTGCACTCTCTCCAGAGCAACTATGTCCTTATCAATACATAAGGGCCAGAAATGTACACTTAATTACAGCTGTGGCCTGACCAGTGTTTTAGAGAGACTATGTCAGTTAGGATTATATTCATTGGAGTTTAGAAGAGTGAGAGGGGATCTCATAGAAACTTATAAAATTCCAATAGGACTAGACAGGGTAGATTCAGAAAGAATGTTCCCGATGGTGGGGGGGGTCCAGAACTAGGGTCATAGTTTGACAATAAGAAGTAAACCTTTTAGAACTGAGGTGAGCAGAAATTTCTTCACCCAGAGAGTGCTGAATACAAAGAACAAAAAACAAAGAACAATACAGCACAGGAACAGGCTCTTCGGCCCTCCAAGCCCGCGCCGCTCCCCGGTCCAGGATTGAATCCTGAATCCAGGATCCCCGCCCAATTTTCCAGCCTATCTACATCCTAATATCCTATCCACCGAGCTGTCCCTCACAGCTACGATGCTTTGTTCATCACAACCTATTAACTCACCCCCACCCCCCCATTCCAGACCATGTGATCTCCAGGGAGAGGCGAAAACCCAGAGTGAAAACCCCAGGGCCAATATGGGGAAAAAAAAATCTGGGAAATTCCTCTCCGACCCCCTGAGGCGATCGAAACGAGTCCAGGAGATCACACTGGCCCTGATCAGAAAATGCTTCCCAACCCTAGTCATTTCCACTTCTGCTTTACGAACACCATCTGAATTCCCTGCCCCCGAGACAGGTTCCCAACTATCCGCAGTCTCGCTCTGTACTGGCACCAGCAAGATGATCATAGAATGAAGCCTTGAAACGAGAAACAAAGAACAATTAGCCCGCGCCGCTCCCTGGTCCAAACTAGACCACTCTTTTGTATCCCTCCATTCCCACTCCGTTCATATAGCTGTCTAGATAAGTCTTAAACTTTCCCAGTGTGTCCGCCTCCACCACCTTGCCCGGCAACACATTCCAGGCCCCCACGACCCTCTGTGTAAAATATGTCCTTCTGATATCTGTGTTAAACCTCCCCCCCTTCACCTTGAACCTATGACCCCTTGTGAACGTCACCACCGATCCGGGGAAAAGCTTCCCACCGTTCACCCTATCTATGCCTTTCATAATTTTATACACCTCTATTAAGTCTCCCCTCATCCTCCGTCTTTCCAAGGAGAACAACCCCAGTTTCCCCAATCTCTCCTCATAACCAAGCCCCTCCATACCAGGCAACATCCTGGTAAACCTCCTCTGTACTCTCTCCAAAGCCTCCACGTCCTTCTGGTAGTGTGGCGACCAGAACTGGACGCAGTACTCCAAATGCGGCCGAACCAACGTTCTATACATCTGCAACATCAGACCCCAACTTTTATACTCTATGCCCCGTCCTATAAAGGCAAGCATGCCATATGCCTTATTCACCACCTTCTCCACCTGTGACGTCACCTTCAAAGATCTGTGGACTTGCACACCCAGGTCCCTCTGCGTCTCTACACCCTTTATGGTTCTTCCATTTATCGTGTAGCTCCTCCCTGCATTATTCCCACCAAAATGCATCACTTCGCATTTATCAGGATTGAACTCCATCTGCCATTTCCTTGCCCAAATTTCCAGCCTATCTATATCCTTCTGTAGCCTCTGACAATGTTCCTCACTATCTGCAAGTCCTGCCAGTTTTGTGTCGTCCGCAAACTTACTGATCACCCCAGTTACTCCTTCTTCCAGATCATTTATATAAATCACAAACAGCAGAGGTCCCAATACAGAGCCCTGCGGTACACCACTAGTCACAGTCCTCCAGCCGGAAAAAGACCCTTCCACTACCACCCTCTGTCTTCTATGACCAAGCCAGTTCTCCACCCATCTAGCCACCTCCCCCTTTATCCCATGAGATCCAACCTTTTTCACTAGCCTACCATGAGGGACTTTGTCAAACGCTTTACTAAAGTCCATATAGACAACATCCACGGCCCTTCCTTCGTCAACCATTTTGGTCACTTCTTCAAAAAACACCACCAGGTTAGTGAGGCATGACCTCCCTCTCACAAAACCATGCTGACTATCGTTAATGAGTTTATTCCTTTCTAAATGCGCATACATCCTATCTCTAAGAATCTTCTCCAACAACTTCCCCACCACGGACGTCAAGCTCACCGGCCTATAATTACCCGGGTTATCCTTCCTACCCTTCTTAAATAACGGGACCACATTGGCTATCCTCCAATCCTCTGGGACCTCACCTGCGTCCAGTGACGAGACAAAGATTTGCGTCAGAGGCCCAACGATTTCACCTCTCGTCTCCCTGAGCAGCCTTGGATAGATTCCATCAGGCCCTGGGGATTTGTCAGTCTTTATATTCTCTAACAAACCTAACACTTCCTCCTTTGTAATGGAGATTTTCTCCAACGGTTCAACACTCCCCTCAGAGACACTCCCAGTCAACACATCCCTCTCCTTTGTGAATACCGACGCAAAGTATTCATTTAGGATCTCCCCTACTTCTTTGGGCTCCAAGCATAAGTCCCCACTTTTGTCCCTGAGAGGTCCGATTTTTTCCCTAACAACCCTTTTGTTCCTAACGTATGAATAAAATGCCTTGGGATTCTCCTTAATCCTGTCTGCCAAGAACATTTCGTGACCCCTTTTTGCTCTTCTAATTCCCCGTTTGAGCTCTTTCCTACTTTCTTTGTACTCCTCCAGAGCTCCCTCCGTTTTTAGCTGCTTGGACCTAACATACGCCTCTCTTTTCTTTTTGACCAGTCCCTCAATTTCCCTGGTTATCCACGGTTCTCTAATCCTACCCTTCCTATCCTTCTTTTTTACAGGCACATGCTTGTCCTGTAGCCCTAACAACAGTTCCTTAAAAGACTGCCACATACCAGATGTGGATTTACCCTCAAACAGCCTCTCCCAATCAAGAGCTGCCAATTTCTGCCTGATCCCAATAAACTTAGCCTTCCCCCAATCCAACACCTTACCCTTGGGACACCACTCGTCCTTTTCCATCACTATCCTAAAGCTAACAGAATTGTGGTCATTATTTGCCACATGTTCCCCTACCAAAACTTTGAAGACCTGACCGGGCTCATTCCCCAGTACCAGGTCCAGTATAGCCCCCTCTCTAGTCGGGCTGTCTACATATTGTTCCAACGAACCCTCCTGTACACATTTGACAAATTCCTCCCCATCCAGAGTCCCTGCCCTCAGCGATTTCCAGTCTATACCAGGGAAATTGATGTCTCCCACTACAACAACCCTATTTTTCCTGCACCTATCCAGTATCTCCTGACATATCCATTCTTCCACTTCCCTTGGGCTGTTGGGGGGCCTGTAGTACACCCCCAACATAGTGACTGCGCCTTTCCTGTTTCTAAGCTCCACCCAGAGTGACTCGTTACACGACCCCTCTGAATTGTCCTCCCTATGCACCGCTGTAATATGCTCTCCAACTAATACCGCTACTCCCCCACCTCTTTTGGCCCCTCCTCTGTCTCGCCTAAAACACTTGTACCCCGGAATATTCAGCTGCCAGTCCTGTCCCTCTTTCAACCAAGTCTCTGTCACCGCAACCACATCCAAATTCCTCGTGCGCATTTAGGCCCCAAGTTCGTCTGTCTTACATGCTACGCTCCTTGCATTGAAGTATAAGCACTCCAGACCTCCAGGCTCAGTGAGGTCGTCCTCCCCCAGAGTGCTCTTCTTCTTTGCCAGCCTTGTCCCAGCCCCAAGCTCATCCCCAGCCTCCACACTTGTAGACCTAATATTTTGATCCCCACCCCCCTGCCATACTAGTTTAAACCCCCCGAACTGCACTAGCAAAGCTCCCAGCCAGGATATTTGTGCCCTTCCAACTTAGTTGTGACCCCTCCCTCTTGTACAGGTGCCATCCTCTCCTGAAAACTTCCCATTGATCTATGAAAATGAAGCCCTCCCTCCTGGACCAGTCCTTTAGCCAGGCATTCATTTGTACCAACTCCCTATTCTTAGCCTCACTGGCACGAGGCATTGGGAGCAGCCCAGAGATGGCCACCCTAGTGACCCTACTTTTTAACCTATTTCCCAACTCCCTGAATTGCTCTCTTAGGATCCCCCTACTCTTCCTATCTACGTCATTTCCACCAATGTGTATAATGACATCCGTTTCTTTATCTTCCCCTTTTAATATGCCTCCTATCCGCTCGGAGACATCCGTGACCCCAGCACCAGGTAGGCAGACTACCATCCTGGAGTTCCGTTCGCCCCCACAGAATCGCCTGTCTGTGCCTCTAACTGATGCATCCCCCACCACTATCGCTCTCCTAACCCCTCTCTTCCCTTTCCGGGCCACAGAGCCTGACTGTGTGCCAGTGACCTGGTCACTGTGTCTTACCACTGGAGAGGCACACTCCTCCACACTATCTAAAACAATGTACCTGTTTTGGAGTGGGACAACCTCAGGTGACCCCTCTTCTAACTGTTCACTCCCCTCCCCTCTCACACCTGTCACCAAGCCCTTCCTATTTTGAGAGACCACCACTGGAGTCCTCCCTTGTACTTTACCCTTCTGCCCTTTACTCCTCCTAACTGTGACCCACGTGTCTTCCTCCCGATGCCCCGGTGTAACTAGTTGCCTATAACTGCTGTCAATTTTTCTCCCATTTTCCCTGACTAGCCAAAGGTCAGCGATCTGCAGCTCCAGTTCCATGACACGGTCCCTCAAGAGCTGCAGTTCCACGCACCTGGCACATATGTGAACCTCTGGGAAGCTAGGTGTTTGCAGGAACTCCCACATCCCACATCGGAAGCACTGAACTGGCCAATCACTCATACCTGCCCTTATCCTTTATAGGGTTGGGTAAAAAATAACTAGCCTTGCCTCGCCCTTTCGGCCCAAGCCCTATGAGCCAAAGCCCTTATAGTGCACACTCTGCTACCCACTCACTCCACTGCCCGCTGCCCGCTGTATAGTGCAGCCGGCTTTTTATGCTCCCGGCGAACCCCCCAGTTAACTGCCTTTTATACTAAGACTCAACCTCCCAGAATCCCCTTCAGCTGACCTCACTTCCTCAATTCAAAACCCTGAAAAAAGCCCGCGAAATATACTAGGAATACCCTTAAATGAATAAATGAATAATTAAATCACTTCTTTGCTTACTCTCAGCACTCCTGCTAAGACTCTCTCCCCCAGTCTCACTCCAGTCAAACAAAGAATGTATGGAATTCACGACCACAGAAAGTAGTTGAGGCCAAAACGTTGCCTGATTTCAAGAAGAAATTAGATATGGCTCTTGAAGCTAAAGGGCTCAAATGATATGGGGGAAAGGGGGATCGGGATATTGAATTTGATGATCAGCCATGATCATAATGATTGGCGGAACAGGCTCGAAGGGCTGAATGGCTTATCCCTGCTTCTATGTTTCTATGTTTATACAATTGCACCATTATCTCCCTTAGGTTAGATGGGCTTTAGATTAGTTTCACTGGTCGGCGCAACATCGAGGGCCGAAGGGCCTGTACTGCGCTGTAATGTTCTATGTTCTATGCTTTTGTATACAATACCTCATCCAATAAGGAAAAGTATTCCATACACTTTCTTTACCACCTTATCCACCTGCCCTGCCACCTTCATGGACCTGTGGCGATGCACTCCAAGGTCTCCCACTTCCGCTACCCCTCCCAATAAAATAATGATTTAATGATTTATGGATGGGTTTGCTGAGTTGCTTAAATGAATTGATTTTGTTGAAGAATTGAACCCTCACAAAATGAAATACTCTGTTCTTGACAGATGCAACATTTCATTGCTCATGGATCAGTAGTGAAATGGAGTGAAAATGTCAACACACACTGTCAGGAATGAAGCAAGTTGTCCTCTGTCAACCGTAACACCCCATTGCTGGCTGCACTCGAAATGGTGAGGCCAGGTCATTTGCAAATGGAAAACCGTACCGGTTCCTCAAGTCCAACCCCTTTCATCAATAAAAGCTTCATTTATTGGAGAGGGGAAGAATGCAAAAGGAATGGAATGGGCCAGAGGGCTAAATGCCATATACAAAACTTAAGGAAGCAGACAATGTGAAAGAGTAATATGTAGACAGATTGAAAACAGGAGAAGTACACGGTGGCACAGTGGTTAGAACTGCTGCCTCACAGTTCCAGGGATCCGGGTTCAATTCCGGCCTCGGGTGACTGTCTATGTGGAGTTTGCATGTTCTCCTTGTGTCTGTGTCAGATTCCCCCAGGTGCTCCGGTTTCCTCTCACACTGTGTGGATTCGGATGATTGGCCATGCTAAATTGCCCATTAGTGACGAGCCTGTGTGGGGTTGTTCACAGACCAGGCTTGATGGGCCAAATGGCCTCCTTCTGCACTGTAATGATTCTATGATACACCAGGAGGGATGGGCTGCTCAGGTTAGAATGCAGGAAAGTGGTGAAAAATGTTGTCCGTAAGCTATAGTGGGAGATGATTGTGGCAATAACCGCTTTGCGGCACAACAGGAAGATTAATGACCTTGACAGACTAACCATGATAAACGTTCCCTTTCAGGGAACGTTTCAGGGACAGGGGCGGCACGGTAGCACAGTGGTTAGCACTGCTGCTTCACAGCTCCAGGGACCTGGGTTCGATTCCCCGCTTGGGTTACTGTCTGTGTGGAGTTTGCACATTCTCCTCGTGTCTGCGTGGGTTTCCTCCGGGTGCTCCGGTTTCCTCCCACAGTCCAAAGATGTGTGGGTTAGGTTGATTGGCCATGCTAAAAATTGCCCTTAGTGTCCTGGGATGTGTAGGTTAGAGGGATTAGTGGGTAAATATATAGGGATATGGGGTAGGGCCTGGGTGGGATTGTGGTCGGTGCAGACTCGATGGGCCGAATGGCCTCTTTCTGTACTGTAGGGTTTCTATGATTACTCATATAGTCCCTTGTGGGACTCACAATGCATTAAGACTTTCTTCTGATGGCTCTTCTTACTTTCATGACTAGGCACAGTTGTCTCACTGAGTGCTCCCGAACTTACAACAATATTTTATATTTGTTATAAACCTACAGATCAAACTGTTCCAAAGTACTGCCCATCCTTTATCGATATACTGCTGTTTGCTCTTGGCCTTTTGTTCATTATGCTGCACATTGTGCTCATGGTTTATGCATAAAAGCTCCAATTCCCTCTCCTGTGTCACTTACTCCCCATTTAGATTCCGTGCTAACTGTTCCGTCTCCCTCATGACTTTATGCCCTCGCCACTAAACGATACCTTCAATGGGAAAAGGACGCTGCCTAAACTCAATTAAGGTTGCCAACTCTCCAGGATTGGCCCGGACTCTCCAGAAATCGAGCAATCTTCAGGATGCTGCCGAAAGTAACCTTGGAGAAAGATATTTTGAGGGGTTTTTTGTCATCATTTTCTCTGAACATTTCTCTGTAGCAGATATAAAAACTATTGAGGATGGAATTTTACTGTCCCACCCGCCATGGGAATCATAGCAGGTGGGACATGAACCATGCAAAGGTGTGTTGACCCCAGGCTGGATTTTCCGGTCTTGGGGCGAGTGCAACCGGAAATCCCGCCCTGAGAAAGGTTGGGGGGGGGGGGTGTGTGACGTAAAGGAAATATTTTTTGGCTGACAGTCAGGCATCATTCAATTGGATAATAAATTGTCTTTGCTTTTCTTGGTGTAGGAAGGCAGTGTGACACGTGGGTCGAGTCATTAATCAGTTCAGGGGCTGAAATCTCCAGGGATACATTTAATCGCAGTTAGCAACCCTACATAGTATACTGAGGGGCACGGACACTGTGTAAAACCCCTCACACGCTATTGTGTCATGGAATGTATCATGTCTATTGCAACTGTATCACGGCAACTCAAGTATGACAAGATCAAGAACTTGATTGTAGTTTCACTAATATCCAGTTTGAACTATTTGGGAATGTAATTTTACAATGTTTTATGAAGAATATATGTTTGTACAAAACATTTTTACATTTTGACTCCAACCTCTCCACCCCACATTTTGCCCATATTATTTACAACCCCTCTGGGTTATTTATTATTGGTAACCTAAGGTTTGTTGAAGTTCCCTGCTCCAAATCACCAATACACATTGAAGACAATAAAAAATCCCAGAACTCAATGATATCCATAAATTGTTTTTCTCTGTCGATTGATGCTGCTTCCGATCATTTAAACCATTACCAATGTTTAAAATCATGGGTCTGTCACTCCTTAATAACGACTGTTGTGATGGCCACAAAAGTCACGGGGGAACCGTCAATACATCTCCCCATGGGCTTCGTGGAGTATGAACTCCCTTACTGAGCGAACAGAAGCCTGCCCAACAGGAAGTGAGCAGTGGGATATTAAAATAAAAGCAAAATACTGCGGTTGCTGGAAATCTGAAACAAAGACAGAAAATGCTGGAAAATCTCAGCAGGTCTGACAGCATCTGTGGGGAGAGAATAGGGCCAACATTTCAAATCTAGATGATCCACCATCAGAGCTTTGACGAAGGGTCTTCTAGACGCGAAATGTTGGCTCTACTCTCTCCTCACAGATGTTGTCAGACCTGCTGAGATTTTCCAGCATTTTCCATTTTTGTTTCAGCAGGACACTAAAACCTGTTGCTCTAAGTTGGACCATTGTTGTAGATCCCCGGGGTACAGACTTGCATGCTGTAAGCCGTGGGTACGGTTCTTCCTTTGGTTTCCAATGAAAGGTTTTTGATCTTGGGAAACCAGCTTTGCCTGAATTACTACAACCACATTTTGCACCCTCTGGCTCCTCCAACTAGTCATCCATTTGAAAAGCTTTCTCTATTTCCAGTGTCTTTTTATCTTGTAATGCAACCTCGTATGCAGTATTTATCAAATCATTTGCTGAAATCTATGGGTTGTGTTTCTGGGCCCAGTCAAGGTCAGGAAGGGAGGGGGACAAGACCCAATAATTACGAGGCCAGTCAGAATACCAATTTCCTGAAGCTGAGGTTTTGGTAGACGTGGATTCAAGCTTGGCAAGGCTGCCCTGTCCCCGTGAGACAGACAGGCAATCAGACCGGTTAAGAGTCCCTGACGCAGGGTCATCCATATCCATTCTCTCTCCACAGATGCTGTCAGACCCGCTGAGATTTTCTAGCATTTTCTGTTTTTGTTTCAGATTCCAGCATCTGCAGTATTTTGCTTTTATATTATTGTTAAGAGTCTTGACGCCTGGAGGTTAAGCACGGGGACACAGTGGTTAGCACTGCTGCCTTACAGTGCCAGGGACACGGGTTCAATTCCCAGCTTGGGTCACAATCTGTGCACAGTCTGCATGTTCTTCCCATATTCTCTGTGTGGGTTTCCTCCGGGTGCTCCGGTTTCCTCCCACAGTCCGAAAGACATGCTGGTTTGGTGTATTGGCCATGGTAAATTCTCCCTCGGTGTACCCGAACAGGCGCCGGAGTGTGGCGACCATGGGATTTTTACAGTAACCTTATTGCAGTGTTACTGTAGGGAATCTATGTATGCATGTATGTATGTATGTAACTGTCAATGATTGAGCTATTTCTTTTGACAGAGTTAGATTTAAACTGTTATCAATAAAGCTTATATTGATAAAAAATCCCTAATTTTTCAGCGCAATTACTCCTAAAGTGAAGCATCCTACCTTCACATTTACGTCAAAATAGAAAATTGTTGGGGAATTGTTGCAGAAAAGATTTACTAGGATGCTACCAGGACTTGATGATTTGAGTTATAAGGAGAGGCTGGTTGACTGGGACTTTTTTCTCTGGAGCGTAGAAGGCTGAGGGGTGATCTTACAGAGGTCTATAAAATAATGAGGGGCACAGATCACTAGATAGTCAACATCCTTTTCCAAAGGTAGGGGAGTCTAAAACTAGAGAGCATAGGTTTAAGGTGAGAGGGGAGAGATACAAAAGGGTCCAGAGGGGCAATCTTTTCACTCAGAGGGTGGTGAGTGTCTGGAACGAGCTGCCAAAGGTAGTAGTAGAGGCGGGTACAATTTTGTCTTTTAAAAATCTTTTCGGCAGTTACATGGGTAAAATGGGTATAGAGGGATAAGGGCCAAATTGCGGGCAATTAGGACTAGCTTAGTGGTAAAAACTGGGTGACAATGACAAGTTGGGCCGAAGGGCCTGTTCCCATGTTGTAAATCTGTATGACTATGACAGTGACTCAAGCCAGGAATCGAACCTGTGTCACTGGCACTGTGAGACAGCAGTGCTAACCGCTGTGCCACCACGCTTTGCTGCATTCCAAAATCTGACAGGACAGGAGTGCCTTTCAATGTCCTTAATCTATTCACCTGCAGTTTGCTGTTGATGGAGTTGAAAAGGAGACCAGGACACTGCCAGAGTTATCATCTGCCTTCTATTCTTTGCATGAATTAAGTTGTAAGATGACTGTGTACAAAAATGAATTGCAAGACAATAAACTATTATAGTCAGAGTTATGGACTACATCTGCCACAGCACTGAGCAATTATGATTGTTACTCTGTGTCTCCGCAGTTGCACTTCATTACTCAAAGTTATTTGCTTTGGCTTTTTGTTCATGTAACCTACTTCAGTAAAAGAAAAATGCTCCAGGTAAGCAGAGGTTGGGGTGCTTGCACGAAACTGTTGGCCAGTACAGGTCCCATGAATAGACTAGATTAATTATGGAGCAGTTAAAATGTCTAGCGTGGATGTGAATGTAACATGCCAGGAGTTCTCTGCTTAAGACAACAGGCACTGAACAAAGAAGGTAATTAGTCAATGTATATTTAATAAATCTGTTCAGTTTTGCGCCCATTGAGAGGCCGTTCGCCACCACAGAGATTTATTTATGTTGGCCATGTTAATACTACCGAGATCACGCAGGAAATTTGCTCGGGGGGGTAAAACCCTGCTCTTAATTTTTCGAACTGTTGTGAAGGCACGTGGAAGGGCCTCACTCTCCAAATACTGAAGTCACATCTGGGTAAGTTTATCAGGAACGGCTTCTGAGTACTTTATAAACGACGTCAGCAGTGGCTACATTTAATTCTTTGTCTGATACAAATGGTTTGAGACTGCCTTGTTCAGGGGCCTCAAACTGCTCCCTATGGATTTGGATCAGAGCCCAGTTGCAAACTTTACAATTCAAAATCACACACAGCGTTACAATAACTACAGCATAAATCCATGTTCAAGGATCAATACCCTTGTATTACTGAATCTTCCTTTTTCCCTTCTTATTTTTGCATGTCTAACGGTGGCACGGTGGCACAGTGGTTAGCACTGCTGCCTCACAGCAACAGGGACCCGGGTGACTGTCCGTGTGGAGTTTGCACATTCTCCCCGTGTCTGCGTGGGTTTCCTCCAGGTGCTCTGGTTTCCTCCCACAGTCCGAAAATGTGCAGGTAAGGTTGATTGACCATGGTAAATCGCCCCTTAGTGTCAGGGTGACCAGCAGGGTAAATATATGGGGTTACGAGGACAGGGCCTGGATGGGATTGTTGTCAGTGCAGACTCGATGGGCTGAATGGCCTCCTTCTGCGCTGTAGGGATTCTACATTTACCTACAAGCAGCACTTAATTTATATCACATTATGGGATATGGTAATATTCTATGGAGCGAATTTTCCTGTTCCACCCGCCACGGGAATCGGAGTGGGTGAGAGGCTGACCATGGAAAGGCCCACTGACCGTGGGTGGGATTTTCCAGCTTTAGGACAACATGGCTGGAAACCCCCGCCCTATGTGTTCAAAAAGATGAGGTCATAGTTTCCTGCCTAATGCATTGCACAGACTGAGTGAAATTTGTGCCAAATTCCCATACCAGCTGACAAATATCCCACTCTTGTTGTGGTGATCCTGACTCCATGATGACAATTCTAACCCCATATGCTCAATGGGAGCTGGTGAGTTAAAGAGAGCTCTTAAAATTGCTCTGGTTATTGAAGCATCAGAAAGCTGACAGGATCTCACTGTCCAAGGTTGTAACTTGCTCCCATGACAAGGCAGGAATTGCTCCCACTGATGCTGGTTTGATTCCGAAGATTCCGAAGAAACTTATATGAATGCTGAACATGTCCTGCATTGCTTTTTCTTGCTAATTAGTGGGAACTAGCTCAAATACTACACTTCAATAATTTTATTTTTTTACTGAATCGTACTTGTAATCCTGGTTGTAATGTATTCTGGGTGAAAGCGGTTGACTGAAAGGGGATTGTGTTTTGGGGTTTCAAATAATCAGACAGAGTAAAGGCGAAAAACAAACCAGCAGAAATCTATCAGAACTGAGAACAGACAACTTGCAGTGTGGGAACATGGAGATAACAACTCCTGCAGGGCAGGGAAAAGAATAGTGCCTTGAATCCTGGACAAGACAGCGGCATGTCGACGCCAACGTACTTTCAGTGCTTAGAAAATGCTGGCTCCCAGTATCGAGGACTGAGTGTGGGAAGCCAATTATTTGCGAGGGCCAATCGAGCTTGGGTGGGCACAGATGATTCAGTGACAACTTTTGTAATTGGTATGTTCAAATGAGAGCTAGGCAGCGGAGGGTTAAATCAGTCTCTGTAGATTTTACTGTGTAAAGAAAGTAGGTAGATAAAGTGGCTAAGCAGGCATATGGGATACTTGCCTTTATTAGCCAAAGGATAGAATATGAGAGCAGGGAGGTTATGATGGAACTGTATAAAACTCTCATTAGGCCGCAGCTGGAGTACTGCGTGCAGTTCTGATCTTCACACTATCGGAAGAAAGTGATTACACTGGAGAACGTGCAGAGGAGATTGATAAGGATGTTGCTTGGTCTGGAGAGTTTCAGCTATGAGGAGCGACTAGTTAGGCTGGGGAGTTTTCCTTAGTAGTCATGATGTGGCGATGCCGGCGTTGGACTGGGGTGAACACAGTAAGAGTTTTAACAACACCAGGTTAAAGTCCAACAGGTTTATTTGGTAGCAAATGCCATTAGCTTTCGGAGCGCTGCTCCTTTGTCAGATGGAGTGGAAATCTGCTCTCAAACAGGGCATACAGAGACACAAAATCGAGTTACAGATTCAGTATAATCAGTATTCTGACAAAGGAGCAGCGCTCCGAAAACTAATGGCATTTGCTACCAAATAAACCTGTTGGACTTTAACCTGGTGTTGTTAAAACTCTTACTGTGTTTTCCTTAGAGCAGAGAAGGTTGAGAGGGTACCTGATTGAGGGCTATAAAATAATGAGGGACATAGATAGGGGAGGCAGGAAGAATTTTTTTCCCCTTAATAGATGGATCAATAACCAGAGGGTATAGATTTAAGGTAAGGGGCTGGGGATTTAGAGGGGATTTGAGGACAAACCTTTTCACCCAGAGGGTGGTGGGAATCTGGAACTCACTGCCTGAAAGAAGCAATTAGAGGAGTACTTGAAATGTCATAGCATACAAGGCAATGGACCAAGTGATGGAAAATGAGATTAGAATAGATAGATGTTTGATGGTTTGATGCAGGCCCGTTGGACGAAAGGGCCTCTTCCTGTTGTTGTGCCTGCCGCACAGTCGGTTTTAACCTTTATACGGTGGACAAATAACTGCGAGTAGACATCTTGTTAGTACAATCAATATTTATTTAAGACACACAATCAATATTCACCCACCCAACCAACAATAAGTTATCTTACAGAAAATACTAAAGTTCAAGTCCAATACGAGACCTTGACTTAACTTTGCGTGACTGGCAAGTACCCAAGCAGATATTGGCCTTTATCTGTGCGCTGGTCTCGGTCGTCCTTGGTGTAATCTGGTCCTTTGGTCTGGTCTGGCACTCTGGCTCTGGTCTTCCTTCCTTCTCGGGTGTGGTGGCTGTCCTCGTGCTGGTCGTCGCTGGTGATGGTCACCGTTGTTGTAGCTCGTTCGTGGGGTCAGAGAGCGAGAGAGATTCTTGGTTGCGCAGCACCCTTTATACCCCGTTGGTTTTCGCGCCCCTTTTGGCCTTTGCCAATCAATCGATCAGAACTTGATCACACTGATCGATAAAGTCCAATCGGGTGCTGCCACACCAATCTCTGGGTGTGTCTCCAACGGCCATGTCTGTAGGTGCTGGGGGCATGTAGAATACACACCTCCCTCCCAAATAAGGGGTTACGGCACCCCTATGTCTGGTAAACAACCCAGTTTGACCAGAAAGTCCCCTTTGTCCTGGAGATGACCCATATCCTGTGTATTCACTCGTCCGGGTTGCAGCCTGTTTATCTCTGTCTTTTAGGCTGCAGCCTGTCATTTTAGTTCTTGCCCAATTGTCCCAGAATGCTTTACAAATCGCCATTTTAGATGGCCCGTTTGGCCACACTGTGCTGTAAAAATCCCTGATAAAAAGTTCCCTGAGTGCAGAGATTTGTAGAGGTGTTATGCATTGCACTGACTGGTTCCACATTATCTGGGAAAACCATGGAGTACTTACATGGAGGTCGGAATTCTACCCAGAATAGAAATGCCATTGCACAGAGTCATAGAGGTTTACAGCATGGAAACAGGCCCTTTGGCCCAACTTGTCCATCCTGCCCTTTTTTTTAACCACTAAGCTAGTCCCAATTGCCCGCATTTGGCCCATATCCCACTATACCCGTCTTACCCATGTAGCTGTCTAAATGCTTTTTAAAAGACAAAATTGTACCCGCCTCTATTACTACCTCTGGCAGCTCGTTCCAGACACTCACCACCCTCTATGTGTAAAAATTTCCTCTCTTGACCCTTTTGTATCTCTCCCCTCTCCCCTTAAACCTATGCCCTCTAGTTTCAGACTCCCCTACCTTTGGGAAAAGATGTTGACTATGTAGCGATCTATGCCCCTCATTATTTTATAGACCTCTATAAATTCGCCCCTCAGCCTTTTACGCTCCGGAAAAAAAGTGCACTTTGATACAACTGCTCAGACATTAGCATGCATCAAGCCTTATATTCATACTGAATAAAATATGGCAACTGTCACAAACGAGGATGTTCACTTGACAGCAATTTAACTGAGGTCTGAGCGTGAAGCAGTCTGTTCAAACCCAGCCTACCTGAGTTCAAAGTCAGCCCATTTGCACAGAGGGCATATTCTATGTTTTTCAAAAACTCTCCTATTTGCTAAAATCAAGCAGCAAGTTGAATTTAAATGAAAGTCTCCCTCCTGTCCATTCTAAACTTGCCAGAATATACCCTCCAAAAAATAGCTTAAACCAGGTTTCTTTAAGGTCTGCTGATGTTACAGTGGATAATCTGGAGAAACCCCACGGCAATTCATCTGCATGTTCTCTGCCACAAACTTACACACCATTTTGCAATGAATTTAAGAGCCCCTGCTCCTCTGGGAATGCGGCAAAGTGCATGGAAAATAGGTTTCCACCTCATTTGCGATGAAGTTGCAGGAGGAACTGGAGTGTCAGCAACCCCGGGACTTCCTTAACTGAATATAACATGCAGCTTAACTGATCCATTGCTCTGGCATCTACACCAGTGATTACCCCATTAGAGATCACTTACGCAGCCCTGTTAATTTTATTTTCTGTTTCTAGAGATTCAGAACCTCCTACTCTCTGCGACTCTCACATTCATTCACTCTTAATGATTCCTGTGCTGATACAAAAAGTAAAAGGGAGGTAGAGAGAAAATAGGGAATTATAGACCAGTGAGCCTAACATCGGAACTGGGGAAGTTACCAGAGTGTATTGTCAAGGGTTTCATAACTCGGCATTTGGAAGGCAGTGGTATAATCAGACAAAGTCAGCATGGATTTTCAAAAGGGAAATCATGCTTGACGAATCTGTTGGAATTGTTTGAGGATGTAACTTGAAGAGTTGCCCGAGGAGAACCAGTGGATGTGGTTTGTTTAAACTTTCAGAAGGCTTTCGACAAAGTCTCATATAACAGACTACGATCTAAAGTTAAAGCACATAAGATTGCGGGTAATGTTTAGAGATGGATAGAAAGCTGATTAGCAGATAGGAAGCAAAGACTTGGCATAAATGGGTGTTTTTCTGATTGGCAGTCAGTAGCTAGTGGGGTTTCGCAGGGATTTGTGCTAGGGCCCCAACTGTTCACATTATATGTTAATAACTTGGAAGAGGGAACTGAATGTATTATCTCCAAATTTGCAGACGATACAAAGTTGGGTGGGAGGGTCAGCTATGAGGAGGATGCAGAGTTGCTTCAGTGTGATTTGGACAGGCTGAGTGTGTGGGCATGTGCGTGGCAGATGCAGTATAATGTGGATAAATGTGAGGTTATCCACTTTGGTAGCAATAATAGGAAGACAGATTCTTACTTGAATGAGTGTAAATTGAGAGAGGTGGATACTCAACAAGACCTTGGAGTCCTCGTGCATCAGTCACTCAAAGTAAGCACGCAGGTACAGCACGCAGTAAAGAAGGCAAATGGTATGCTGGCCTTCATAGCAAAAGGATTTGAGCATAGGGATAGGGATGATTTGCTGCAATTGTGTAGGGCATTGGTGAGGCCACACCTGGAGTATTGTGTGCAGTTTTGGTGTCCTTATCTGAGGAAGGATGTCCTTGCTATAGAGCGAGTGCAGCGAAGGTTTACTGGGCTGATTCCTGGCATAGCAGGTCTGTCTTATGAGAAGAGACTAAGTCCGTTAGGATTATATTCATTGGAGTTTAGAAGAGTGAGAGGGGATCCCATAGAAACTTATAAAATTCTAACAGGGTTAGACAGGATCGATTCAGAAAGAATGTTCCCAATGGTGGGGGAGAGCAGAACTAGGGGACATAGTTTGAGGATAAGGGATAGACCTTTTCGAACTGAAGTGAGGCGAAAGTTCTTCACCCAGAGGGTGGTGAATGTGTGGAATTCACTGCCACAGGATGTAGTTTAGGCCAAAACGTTGTGTGATTTCAAAAAAAAAATTAGATATAGCCTTTGGTGCAAAAGGGATCAAGGGATATGGAGGGAAGGGGGGATCAGGATATTGAATTCGATGATCAGCCATGATCAAAATGAATGGCAGAGCAGGCTCGAAGGGCCGAATGGCCTACCCCGCTACTATGTTTGAGTTAAAATTTTGGGGTTATAAAGATAGAGTTACCATGCCCAATAAAGATGGTTCTTTGAGATGAATTGCCAAATCCTATTTCTATTTCCTAAGTGTCACGAGTTTAAATAACTGTCTTTCAAATGTTGCGCTCTGATGGTAAAGTTCAATGTTTTTCTCACATTCTAGCACCTGGCTCAAATAAAACATAATTTAACCTGTTTGATTCTGATTCAACAAAGTCAGTCACCTGAAATTGTTTCTCAGTAATTGGTTCGAGATTGTAGGGACAGTTGCTGCATATAAATCCCTGAAGCAGCTTCCGTACTTCATTGTAACGGATGTTTTCTGAGCACATGACCGAACCTAGTAGATAAATACTTCTGTTGTCCTTTTAGATTTAAAATAAAAAAGAAAGATTTGTGTTTATAAGATGCTATTCATGACCACTAGTTGCCCCGAAGTACCTTAAAACCAATCAAGTTACTATTTGAAATCTACGCCAAAATCTTGCTGCCATTTACACTGGGGGGGTCCTGCCATTGCTATACCCCCGCCATGGGTTTGATATCCAGTCCAAAGATGTGCGGGTTAGATTGATTGGCCATGCTAAAAAATTGCCCTTAGTGTCCTGGGATGCGGAGGTTGGAGGGATTAGTGGGTAAATATCTAGGGATATCGGAGTAGGGCCTGGGTGGGATTGTGGTCGGTGCAGACTCGATGGGCCGAATGGCCTCTTTCTGTGCTGTAGGGTTTCTAAGTTTCTAAGATTCTAAGATAGAATATAAGGAGCAGGATTAGGCCATCTGGCCCCACGAGCCTGCTCCGCCATTAAACAAGATCATGGCTGATCTTTTCGTGGACTCAGCTCCACTTACCTGCCCGCTCACCATAACCCTTAATTCCTTTACTGTTCAAAAATGTATCTATCCTTGTCTTAAAAACATTCAATGAAGTAGACTCACTGGGCAGGGAATTCCAGGTTTCCCGATCAAAGAACAAAGAACAAAGAACAATACAGCACAGGAACAGGCCCTTCGGCCCTCCAAGCCCGCGCCGCTCCCCCGTCCAGGATTGAATCCTGAATCCAGGATCCCCGCCCAATTTTCCAGCCTATCTACATACCAATATCCTATCCACCGAGCTGTCCCTCACAGCTACGATGCTTTGTTCATTACAACCTATTAACTCACCCCCACCCCCCCATTCCAGACCATGTGATCTCCAGGGAGAGGCGAAAACCCAGAGTGAAAAACCCCAGGGCCAATATGGGGAAAAAAAAATCTGGGAAATTCCTCTCCGACCCCATGAGGCGATCGAAACGAGTCCAGGAGATCACAATGGCCCTGATCGGAAAATGCTTCCCAACCCTAGTCATTTCCACTTCCACGAACACCATCTGAATTCCCTGCCCCCGAGACAGGTTCCCGACTATCCGCAGTCTCGCTCTGTACTGGCACCAGCAAGATGATCATAGAATGAGGCCTTGAAACGAGAAACAAGAAACAATTAGCCCGCGCCGCTCCCTGGTCCAAACTAGACCACTCTTTTGTATCCCTCCATTCCCACTCCGTTCATATAGCTGTCTAGATAAGTCTTAAACGTTCCCAGTGTGTCCGCCTCCACCACTTTGCCCGGCAACACATTCCAGGCCCCCACGACCCTCTGTGTGAAATATGTCCTTCTGATATCTGTGTTAAACCTCCCCCCCTTCACCTTGAACCTATGACCCCTCGTGAACGTCACCACCGACCCGGGGAAAAGCTTCCCACCGTTCACCCTATCTATGCCTTTCATAATTTTATACACCTCTATTAAGTCTCCCCTCATCCTCCGTCTTTCCAAGGAGAACAACCCCAGTTTCCCCAATCTCTCCTCATAACCAAGCCCCTCCATACCAGTCAACATCCTGGTAAACCTCCTCTGTACTCTCTCCAAAGCCTCCACGTCCTTCTGGTAGTGTGGCGACCAGAACTGGACGCAGTATTCCAAATGCGGCCGAACCAACGTTCTATACATCTGCAACATCAGACCCCAACTTTTATACTCTATGCCCCGTCCTATAAAGGCAAGCATGCCATATGCCTTCTTCACCACCTTCTCCACCTGTGACGTCACCTTCAAAGATCTGTGGACTTGCACACCCAGGTCCCTCTGCGTCTCTACACCCTTTATGGTTCTTCCATTTATCGTGTAGCTCCTCCCTACATTATTCCCACCAAAATGCATCACTTCGCATTTATCAGGATTGAACTCCATCTGCCATTTCCTTGCCCAAATTTCCAGCCTATCTATATCCTTCTGTAGCCTCTGACAATGTTCCTCACTATCTGCAAGTCCTGCCAGTTTTGTGTCGTCTGCAAACTTACTGATCACCCCAGTTACTCCTTCTTCCAGATCATTTATATAAATCACAAACAGCAGAGGTCCCAATACAGAGCCCTGCGGTACACCACTAGTCACAGGCCTCCAGCCGGAAAAAGACCCTTCCACTACCACCCTCTGTCTTCTATGACCAAGCCAGTTCTCCACCCATCTAGCCACCTCCCCCTTTATCCCATGGGATCCAACCTTTTTCACTAGCCTACCATGAGGGACTTTGTCAAACGCTTTACTAAAGTCCATATAGACAACATCCACGGCCCTTCCTTCGTCAACCATTTTGGTCACTTCTTCAAAAAACACCACCAGGTTAGTGAGGCATGACCTCCCTCTCACAAAACCATGTTGACTATCGTTAATGAGTTTATTCCTTTCTAAATGCGCATACATCCTATCTTTAAGAATCTTCTCCAACAACTTCCCCACCACGGACGTCAAGCTCACCGGCCTATAATTACCCGGGTTATCCTTCCTACCCTTCTTAAATAACGGGACCACATTGGCTATCCTCCAATCCTCTGGGACCTCACCTGTGTCCAGTGACGAGACAAAGATTTGCGTCAGAGGCCCAACGATTTCACCTCTCGTCTCCCTGAGCAGCCTTGGATAGATTCCATCAGGCCCTGGGGATTTGTCAGTCTTTATATTCTCTAACAAACCTAACACTTCCTCCTTTGTAATGGAGATTTTCTCCAACGGTTCAACACTCCCCTCCGAGACGCTCCCAGTCAACACATCCCTCTCCTTTGTGAATACCGACGCAAAGTATTCATTTAGGATCTCCCCTACCTCTTTGGGCTCCAAGCATAATTCCCCACTTTTGTCCCTGAGAGGTCCGATTTTTTCCCTAACAACCCTTTTGTTCCTAACGTATGAATAAAATGCCTTGGGATTCTCCTTAATCCTGTCTGCCAAGAACATTTCGTGACCTCTTTTTGCTCTTCTAATTCCCCGTTTGAGTATTTTCCTACTTTCATTGTACTCCTCCAGAGCTCCCTCCGTTTTTAGCTGATTGGACCTAACATACGCCTCTCTTTTCCTTTTGACCAGTCCCTCAATTTCCCTGGTTATCCACGGTTCTCTAATCCTACCCTTCCTATCCTTCTTTTTTACAGGCACATGCTTGTCCTGTAGCCCTAACAACCGTCCCTTAAAAGACTGCCACATGCCAGATGTGGATTTACCCTCAAACAGCCTCTCCCGATGGTGAGGGGTGTGCTTAACGGGAAATTCCATTGCCAACAGCAGGACCATAAGATCCCACCGCCAGCGAGCAGTGTGCCACCTCCCACTGCCGCGAAACACAGCGCAGAGGGGGAGGAAAATCCCGTTCTTGGTCACGGTTATGATCTGCGACACCTGGCGGCCAGTTCACACTCAGCAAATGCTCACAAATCGCTTTGTGAGAACCATCAGATAACTTGCTTATCATAATGGCAATTGGGGGATAAATATTGGCTGGGTACCGGGAATAACTCCCCTGCTCTTCCGAAACTTTTCCACGGACCCGTTTTGAATGCACCAAACAAGCAGGTGGAAGCTTGATTTTTAATGTCTCATCCGAAAAGCGGCACCTCAAACAGTGGAAGACCCGTTCAATATTGCACTGGAATGTCAGCCTCCATTTCTGTGCTCAAGCCTGGTGTGGGACTTGAACCTTTGTGATTCAGAGGGGAGAATGCTACAACTGAGCCGTGTCTGGCACTCTTGACACAAGTTACAATTATGCAATATTGAAATCAATTCATATACATTTGTCTTATATTTATATAGTTATATACTCTGACAGAATAAAAAGCTTTACTTTCCAACCCCTTGCTTGTGACAGAATGTTCTCCTTTCATCATTCCTGTTTTTTTGCTATTCATTTCCTGAATGGGACATTAGGGTGCTTACAGAGGTGCAGCCAACTTTCAGGTGAGATGCGCTCATCCCTTCTTCTCTCTGACTGATAGTATGTGTTTTTACTTGTGCTATTTTCAGACTCGTGCAGAGGAACTGCTGTGGCTGAGCGCATGTGCACCCTTCCAGTGCTACAGAGAGCTGTGCCAACACACGCTAACAATGCAATTAGCATCTCCTCATCATTCAGCCATATCTTCGCTGGCAGGGCTCCCAGGATTATCTGATGGGGAACTGGATCTAATTTAATTTTTTCTTCTCGAGATTTTGTCTAATAACCCTTGCTGTAAGTGTCTTGGAGATGAGCACTAACCAGAGGGGAAAAAAAAATCTTTGAGTGTAACCCTGTCAAGCCCTCCAGACTCAAACAAATGTCTTGCACTCAAATACTCTGGCAATAAAGGCCAATCTGCCATTTGCCTTCCTAATTGGTTGCTATACCTGCACACTGACTATTTGTATTCCTTGTATGAAAATGTCCAAGTCTCTCTGAACTTCAACGTTTACAAGTTTCACACCTTTAAAAACTATTCTGCTTTTCCATTCTCATTACAAAAGTGAGTGACATAAAGTTTATTTATTAGTGTCACAAGTAGGCTTACATTAACACTGCAATGAAGTTACTGTGAAAATCCCCTAGTTGTCACACTCCGGCGCCTGTTCGGGTACACTGAGGGAGAATTTAGCATGGCCAATGCACCTAACCAGCACATCTTTTGGACGGTGGGAGGAAACCGGAGCACCTGGAGGAAACCCATGCAGACACAGGGAGAAGGTGCAGACTCCACACAGTGGCCCAAGAGGGAAACCTAGGTCCCTGGTTCTGTGAGGCAGGCAGTGTTAAACACTGTGCCACTGTGCCACCCACATTATATTCTACCTTCTACTTTGTTGCCCACACAATTAACCGTCCATATTTATCAGCAGTCTCTACGTGTCCTTGTTAGCGGACAACAAAATTATGAAGTTATGTATACAATATGAAACAGGCCAAACTGCACTCAGAACCCCTCCATTAAAGATTAAAAGGGACAGATCCAGACAAGCAGGCAAAAGGCATGCTTTTAAAATGCAAACAAAGTTAGATATCAGAAGGACATATTTTACACAGAGGGTGGGGGCCTGGAATGCGCTGCCAGGCAAGGTGGTGGAGGCGGACACACTGGGAACATTTAAGACTTATCTAGATAGCCATATGAACGGAGTGGGAATGGAGGGATACAAAAGAATGGTCTAGTTTGGACCAGGGAGCGGCACGGGTTTGGAGGGCCGAAGGACCTGTTCCTGTGCTGTATTGTTCTTTGTTCTTTGTCTAACACACAAAAGGGAGCCAGACAGGGTGGCACCAAAGGAAACTAAATTAAAGGCACATCCTCATCTAATCAAATCAGCACCACTGACCTAATCAAGTGATATCAGGAAGCCTCCATAGAAACACCTAAGGAGAGGATTAACGTAACTAAGGAAGCCTTCTTGGCCTCAAAAGACTTCCTGAGATCAGCCAAACACCCATTGTTCGAGAAACCCTGGAGATTCTAGACCATTGATAAACCCCTCGGACAGAAACGATTACCATACTTAAACATCGATACTTAAAACATCAAAACAGAATGGTCAGAGTCAAATACTGTAAATAAAACATTAACATTTGAATCATACAACGTGTCAAAGTTCGAGTATAACCGTAGCCCATTGCGGCGGGCTTTCAGAGTGCTTTTGGGACAGTGCAGTTTGTATGTCCTGATTGCACCTCCGTCGACGTTAATAAAGCTGTACCGCTGTTGAACCTGACTCTGAGTCCGAAGTGGTCGTGTTCGCCCACTCGCGCTAACAGTCCTCCTCACAGTTTTTTATTGTCGGATGTATTATCCACTGTCTGTTTGGGCCAAATTTTCACTCTCGAGTCAGGATAAAATTCCTGAGTCCACAAGCCTGACTTGGGAGAAAGTGCTGCGGATGTTCAAATTGGCACTCTGATGGTGCTGGTGATAGAGGCAGGTGTAAACAGGGATTGGGCTGACTGCCCCGGAAGCAGGCCAGTCCCAAGGCAGTCACAGAGGCTGCCAAGTGTGGGGTTGGGTCAGCCTGGGTGCTCCGGGACCTATAAGGAAAAGAATATAACCAAAGCAACCCACATCCCTCATATCTCCTCAAACCTACACACTCCCCATGCCCCACCAATAACAACTCACACCACCTCATACCCTACCTCCCATAGCCTCCATACCCTCCTTGTCAATCTATGTCCCACTACCCACCCAATGGCTCTACAAAGTCCCGAGGCCACCATATGCCTCTCTACCCACTCCCATGGTCCTTCATACCCCCATGTCAACCTATGCCGTTCTATACAGCCTGATAGCCTTCATGCCCTCATGCAAACTCACGCCACTTTACCCATCCCATGTCCTTCTATGCCCCCTATGCCAACTTAGTGCCAATTCATATAAACTCATGTCCCCACCGACTACACTTTGCCGTTGCACTCCCTATGTCAAACCATCCAGTATCCACTATGTGCAGACCTCAGGACCCATGCTGCGATGAAATAAAATGAACTTCTAAATATCTATTGCAGACTTCATTAAAAATAATACTTCCATTCTTAAAGAAATCTAATATATTTAAAGGCAAACATTTAATTCAAGGACTTACTCCCTTATGAAAACATTATTCATTGCCCCACAGCAAGACTTTATAACTGCCTGTTGTTGTCAATCAAACTGTGAACTGACAGACACTCTACTGTGATGATGATATTTATGCAAGATCATCCTATAATGATAACCTCAGGCTTATGTCAGCAGAGAGTGAAATTACAAGACAGTTTTTTTTTAAACTGCAGTCTGGTTTTTATTTAAAGGGCAGTAGATTTAAATGTCTTGAAAGCTTGACAGTTCTACAGAACCTGTTCACTTTTTATACACATTCAAATCTATTCTTACCAAACCAAAAGGGCAACATACCTCTCCCAAAAAAGGTACCAGGACCTACCCAAAAGTGTATCCTACCTCTTCAAGCTAAGTTGGAGGTGCTTTCGATCCAACACAAAATTGAACCTTTGTCAAAATCACTATCATATAGATTGTAAATAGCTGAAGCTCTAGTAATAATAAGAGCAAACAAGGCTGGAAATGCTCAGCAGGTCTGACAGTATCTGTGAAGAGAGAAACAGAGTTTGTTTTTAGTCCATATGAGTCTTCTGCAGAGTTAAAGAAAGGGGGGAATTTGATGGATTATATATTGTATGAGAGGGTATAGAATAACTGGAGCAAAGCATAAAGATGGGAGCTAAGAGAGATTGATTTGATTTGATTTGATTTATTATTGTCACATGTATTAACGTACAGTGAAACGTATAGTTTCTTGCGTGCGATACAGACAAAACATACCATTCATAGAGAAGGAAATGAGAGAGTGCAGAATGCAGTATTGCAGTCATAGCTATGGTGTAAGAAATTGCATTAAAGCATTGTTAGAGAGTTTAAAAGAGTTGGAATGAAGTTTTAGAAGCATAAAACGAGAGTAAAAGATAGAATTAGAAGGTGTGCTGGGCACAGATTGCAAGAAGTCGCCTCGCTCCGGCGCCATCTTGGAGATGTTTAGGATACAAGACAGAGGGGCTATAGAAGATGCGAATAGTGGATAAAGGTCGAAAGCTGAATGTGTTAATGGGAGAACAAAGATCAGTGTTCAGTGAAAGCAAAAGTAGAGAAGAAGTGACAGATGGCTCGGTGGGGGAGGGGGATTTTGCATTGGAGCAAAAAATGTTTTGGGTAAAGAAAGTGGTAAAGATTGGAGAGAAAGGTCAGTCTAAAATCGTTGAACTCAATGTTGAGTCCTAAGGGTTGTAGCGTGCCTAATCGGAAGATGAGATGTTGCTCCTCCAATTTGCACTGGGCTTCACTGGAACATTGTAGCAGGCCAAGGACGGAATGTGGGCATGAGAGCAAGGTGCTGAGTTAAAATAGCAAGCAACAGGAAATTTGGGTTTTGCTTGCAGACTGAGCAAAGTTCTTCCGCAAAGTGGTCACCCAGTCTGTGTTTCATCTCCCCATTGTAGAGGAGACCTCATTGGGAGCAGTGACTACAGTGGACCAAATTGATGGAGGTGCAAGTGAAATGTTACTTCACCTGAAAGAAGAGTTTGGGGTTTTGAATGGTGAGGAGGGATGAGGTAAAGAGGCAGATGTTGAATGACTGCAAGGGAAGGTGACGCAATGGGGAGTTGGGCACCATGGAGGAGTAGCCCAGGGTGTTCTGCAGGATTCTGATGGTGAGGATGGGAAGAAGATGCGTTTTGTGGCGGCATGCTGCTGGAGTTCATGGAAATGGCAGGGGGTGATCCTTTGATTGTGGCGGCTGGTAGGGTGAATAGTGAGGAAGAGGGGGAACCTAACATGATTCTGGGAGGGAGGGAAAGGGATGAGGGAAGAGGTGCAAGAAATGGGATGAACCCAGCTCAATGTTATGTCAACCACTGGTGTGGGGAGGAAGCAGACATGTCAGAAGCATGGCATGATCGGAACAGATGCAAAAGAGATGGGGAAACTGGGAGAATGAGATGGAGTGGGGTATGAGGCGCTGTGATCGAGGTAGCAGTGAGAGTCATCGAGCTTCTAATGAATGCTAAATGTCAGTCTATCACCAGAAATAGAGACTGAAAGGTCAAGAAAGGGAAGGGAAGTGTTAACGATGAACCATGTGAAGGTGAGAGCAGGGTGGAAATTGGATACAAAATCAATAACCTTTTCCAAGTCCAGATGTGAGCATGATGCGACACCCAACAGCCATGAATTGTGGGAGGGCCTGAGTACGACTGGAAGAAGGAACATTTCACAAATCCCTCAAAAAGACAGACGCAACTGGAGCCCATGTGGGTACCCATCGCCACACCTTTTATTTATAGGAAGTGAGACAAGTTAAAGGGGAAATTGTTGAGTGAGAGAACAAGTTCAGCCAGGAGGAGGAGGGTGAGGGTGGATGGGCATTGTTCAGGCAGCTGCTCAAGGTAAAAGTGGAGAGCCCTCAGACCCTCCCAGTGGGAATGGAAGTGTACAGGGATTGGACATCCATCGGGAAGAGGAGGCATTAGGGTCAAAAAACTGCAAATTGTGGATATGACGTAGGGCATCAAAGTAATTGTGAATGGAGGTGGGAAGAGACTGGACAAGGGGAGAGAGGATGGAGTCAAGACAGGATAAAATGAGCGCCATGGGGCAGGTAGATGGGTCTACCAGGGCTGCTCTGTTTGTGGATATTGGGAAGGCAGTAGAAGCAGGCTGCATGGGGTTGGGGGACTATGAGGTTCAAAGCTGTGGTTGGAAGATCTCAAGAGGCGATGAGGTTAATGGCAGTCCTGGAAACAATGGTTTGATGGTTGGTAGTGAAGTCATGGTCCGGGGTGAGTTAGGACGGGCACGGTGGTACAGTGGTTAGCGCTGCTGCCTCACAACTCCAGGGACCCGGGTTCAATTCTGGCTTTGGGTGACTGTCTGTGTGGAGTTTACATGTTCTCCCCGTGTCTGCGTGGGTTTCCTCCGGGTTCTCCTGTTTCCTCCCACAGTCCAAAATTGTGTGGGCTAGGTGCATTGGCCACAGTAAATTGCTCCCCAGTCTGTCTGTGAGTGTGAGTGTGTGCCCTGCGATGGATTGGCATCCAATCCTGGGTGTACCCCGCCTAATACCTAGTATCTGTCAGTATAGGCTCTGACTCCGCGCAATGCTGAATTGGAGTAAGTGTTAGTGAAGAAGAATCGAGTGAATTTTGTTTAAAATACAAATCAACCATAATCTAATTGAATGGTAGAACAAGGGCTGAATGGTCTACTCCTATTGTTGACCACGTTGGAATGTGCAGAGCTTTTGAACATTTTCGAATGTCTGGAATGTGAAGTGGTTAGAGAGACGACTTAAGGGCGCTGTACAATTACGCTCACCGACAATAACAATCATCCAGTGCATGCCAACTGTAACAATTCCTGAAGGGCTGCATGTCTGCTGACTTGGAATCCAGGTATCCAGTCTGCGTAATCATTTTCAGGGAAGGGCTATAAATATGGGATAAGTTCAATATAAGCAAGTAACAACTGGGGAGTGGGAGATGGGAGGGAGGGGGTGGTGGAGAAGATTTCTGGTGCCAAAACCTGAAATATTGGATGGGATGCTATTTGATATAATAGGCCTCTGTCCATTTTTCTGTGACAGTAAGAAGTCTCACAACACCAGGTTGAAGTCCAACAGGTTTATTTGGAATCATGAGCGTTTGACAAGGTCCCTCATGGCAGGCTGGTGCAAAAGGTTAAATCTCACGGGATAAAAGGTGAGCTGGCTAGATGGGTGGAGAACTGGCTTAGCCATAGAAGACAGAGGGTAACAGTGGAGGGGTCTTTTTCCGGTTGGAGGTCTGTGACTAGTGGTGTTCCGCAGGCTTCTGTACTGGGACCTCTGCTGTTTGTGATATATGTAAATGATTTGGAGGAAGATGTAACTGGTGTGATCAGTAAGCTTGCGGACGACACAAAGATTGCTGGAGTTGCGGATAGTGATGAACATTGCCAGAGAATACAGCAGGATATAGATAAGCTGGAACATTGGGCAGAGAAATGGCAGATGGAATTTAATCCAGATAAATGCGAAGTGATGCATTTCGGTAGATCTAATGTAAGGGGGAACTATACAATAAATGGCAGAACCATCAGGAGTATAGACACACAGACGGACCTGGGTGTACAAGTCCACAGATCCTTAAAGGTGGCAGCACAGGTGGAGAGGGTGGTCAAGAAGGCATATGGCATGCTTGCCTTTATTGGACAGGGCATAGAATATAAAAGTTGGCATATGATGTTGCGGCTGTATAGAACGTTGGTTAGGCCACATTTGGAATACTGCAACCAGTTCTGGTCACCACACTAACAGAAGGACGTGGAGGCTTTGGAGAGAGTACAGAAAAGGTTTACCAGGATGTTGCCTGGTATGGAGGGTCTTAGCTATGAGGAGAGATTGGGTAAACCGGGGTTGTTCTCCCTGGAAAGACGGAGGATGAGGGGCGACCTAATAGAGGTGTATAAAATTATGAAGGGCACAGATAGGGTGAACAATGGGAAGCCTTTTCCCAGGTCGGAGATGACGAACACAAGGGGTCACGGGTTCAAGGTGAGGGGGGCAAGGTTCAACACAGATGTCAGGGAGACGTATTTTACACAGAGGGTGGTGGGGGCCTGGAATGCACTGCCAAGCAAGGTGATTGAGGCGGACACGCTGGGATCGTTTAAGACTTATCTAGATAGCCACATGAACAGACTGGGAATAGAGGGATACAAACAAATGGTCTAGTTGGGCACATGAGCGGCGTAGGCTTGGAGGGCCGAAGGACCTGTTCCTGTGCTGTATTGTTCTTTGTTCTTTCAGAGCACTGCTCCTTCATCAGGCGAGTGGAGAGGTGGGTTCACAAACACGGCACATATAGGCAAAGACACAACTGCAAGATAATTACAGATTGGACTGTGAAGAGTGGCTGGAATGCGAGTCTTTATAGGTAATCAAGTCTTTACAAGTACAGACAGTATGAGTGGTGAGAGGTTTAATCACAGGTTAAAGAGGTGTGAATTGTCTCAAGCCAGGACAGTTAGAAGGATTTCGCAAGCCCAGGCCAAATGGTGGGGGTTACATTTCTTTTTCATTCCTGGGACATGGGCATTGCTGGCTGCACCAGCATTTATTGCCCATCCCTAGTTACCCTTGCTCAGAGGGCAGTTGAGAGCCTGTGGCTCTCGAGTCACATGTAGGCCAGACCAGGTAAATACGGCAGATTTCCTTCCCTAAAGGACATTAGTGAACCAGATGGATTTTTCTGACAATGAACAACGGTTTCATTAATTCCAGATATTTTTTATTGAATTCAAAAACCACCGTCTGTGATTCGAATCCGGGTTCCCAGAACATTAGCTGAGTTTCTGGATTAATAATCTGGTGATAATACCACGAGGCCATCGCCTCCCCACATGTAGTGTGACATGAACCCATGAACCCAGTTGAGGTCATCCTCATGCTTGCGGAACTTGGCTACCAGTTTCTAATGGTTGCTCCCATTATACACGCTTCAACCAAATGGAAGCATTCGAGAACCAGACTGATGTGTTCCTTTTCAAATGATGAATCCAAATGAGATGCCAAACGAGTGGAGAAGGTTAATGAGATTAAAAAGAATAAAAAGGAGGTTTCGCCTCTCCTGCTTCAATTCCTGGCTTGGGTCACTGTCTGTGTGGAGTTTGTACATTCTCCCTGTGTCTGCGAGGGTTTCCTCCGGGTTCTCCAGTTTCCTCCCACAGTCTGGTTAGGTGCATTCGTCATGCTAAATTCTCCCTCAGTGAACATGAACAGGTGCCGGAGTGTGGCAATTAGATGATTTTCACAGTAACTTCATTGCAGTGTTAACGTAAGCCTACTTGTGACATTAATAAATAAAACTTAAAACTTAATCAGATGCTTCATACAGAGTGAGATCCCATGAAAAGCACATTTCAGGAGCAGGTAATCTGTATTCTTTTGGCTGGCATGGCACGATGGACAGATGTTGGCCCAGGTTATTGTGTCAGCGCCCTGCCATTTTTCAAGTAATTTACAGCAATGCCCACCTGAGCCACCAGCACAGGCAGGCAGAGCCTTCATTTTGATGTAAGGACGCTGTCACTGATAATGTAGCACTCTCTCAGTATGGCACTGGAACATTGGCAGATTATGTGCTCAAGTCATCAAGTGAGAGTGGAGGAGGGGAATCGATCAAGGATCTGAATATGACTACAAATGAGTTGTGATAAAGTTAATCTTATTCTACTATTATTTGGTAAAAAAAAATAAACTCTGAACTGAAATAAGTTATCTATTTGAAATTTAAATAGGAATATTTTAAGGGTATAAAAGTAGCTGAGTTAAGTTAAGGCAAAATTAATGTGGTCTTACTCTAAAGCCGTACTCTAAAACTACATTGTCCTGTATCTACTGTACAATCTATTCCAAAACCTGGATGTATGCAGTGAAAATGTCAGTCTGCATATGCCAATAGATTAATAAATGAGTGTCTCACAACTTATTGATACCATTATACAATAGATGGATGCAATAAACATTTCTCCACAGTGAGCAGAAGATGCAATTGGAAAGTGCATTTATTTTAATAGCCTTGGGCAAACTTCATTCAGTTTAATTACAAATCTCATTTCCAATATTTCAATCCCACAATACTATCTGCTCTAATACATTTGTTATGATCAATCTCTGCGGGGCTTAAATTACACGATTCATTCTCAGAGTTTTAAAGGGTTAACAAAATGAGCTTCGCTTCAGAAAGAAAAATTTGCATTTATATCGTGCCTTTCACAACCAGGTGCATGGTCCATTCAAAGAGCCGGCATAGATACGATGGAAAGAATGGCCTCTTTCTGCGCTGTGACAATTCTGTGATTATGATTGAGGAATAAATCTTGGACAAGTCATCAGGAAGAACTCCTTCGTTCTTGTTCAAACCCCGATGGGATCTTTTGAACCATCTGACAGGGCAGCCAGGGCTTTGTTTTTAATGTTGTATTTGGAAGGTGGCAACTCCAATAATAATGGACTGGGAAGTCAGCCTAAACACTGTGCTGAAGTGTGACAAATCCTTCTGAACTGGAGGTGGAAATGCTGCAGCGCGATGGCACAGTGGTTAGCACTGCTGCCTCACAGCGCCAGGGACCTGGGTTCAATTCCTGGCTTGGGTCACTGTGTGTGTGGAGTCTGCACGTTCTCCCCGTGTCTGCGTGGGTTTCCTCCAGGTGCTCCGGTTTCTTCCCACAGCCTGAAAGAGTCTCAGCCGTCTCTGTCAGGTTAGGTTCATTGGCCATGCTAAGTTCTCCCTCTGTGTACCCGAACAGGTGCTGGAGCGTGGCAACTAGGAGGTTTTCACAGTAACTTTGTTGCAGTGTTAATGTAAGCCTACTTGTGACACTAATAATTAAACTTTATGAATCTGAGCCTGACAATGCCATTTAATGATTTTATTGATGCGGTTCACGTGCATCTAGGACATCCTTGTCTGCGATTTCCTCACATTTATTTAAAATTGGCTCATTCCCAATTTGAAATAATGAATGGAGGAATGTAGTGTAAAGGTGTTATTTGTCCACTTACAGAGCCAAGTAATTTCTCGGCTAATATGTTCACACTGATTATTTGAGCGTGACTGAATGCAGTAAATGTCTCTTCAAGGTAACTAATAGACATAACAACAGAACACCTAATTTCTGTTCTTGTCCTGGATAAAAGTTAATTTACTTTAATTAAGACTTAATTAAGTTTCTCCTTTTCTGCATTTCAAAATCTCCTTCCACATTCCACTAATACTAGAGTGAGATCTGACCTCTGATATTTTAAATGCCCCATGGGATTTAATGTGGCAACATGGAAATAACTGAGCTCTGGCATATTTTTAACGCATCGCCCAGGTAATTACGAACAAAGTTAACTTACTTTGATTAAAGCCATCATCTAAAATTAGTTACTCATTAACCTCTCAAACCAGAACACATTTCAAAACTTTCAAATTGCTCCCATGATTTATTGGGACCTACGTCATTAATAGTTATTTCTTGTGATACTGTTAAACAGTATTTACAGAACAGAGAGGCTGGTTTCTGCCAGTTATTAGGGCAGTGCGGTGGCACAGTGGTTAGCACTGCTGCCTCACAGCGCCAGGGACCCAGGTTCAATTTCAGCCATGGGAGACTGTGTGGAGTCTGCACATTCTCCCTGTGTCTGCGAGGGTTTCCTTCAGGCGCTCTAGTTTCCTCCCACACTTCTTCCGTCGGGAAAAAGATACAAAAGTCTGAGGTCACGTACCAACCGATTCAAAACCAACTTCTTCCCTGCTGCCATCAGACTTTTGAATGGACCTACCTCACATTAAGTTGATCTTTCTCTATACCCTCGCTATGACTGTCACAATACATTTTGCACTCTCTCCTTTCCTTCCCTATGTACAGTATGCTTTGTCTGTATAGCGCGCAAGAAACAACACTTTTCACTGTATACTAGTATCTGTGACAATAATAAATCAAATCAAATCAAATCAAAAGATGTGCAGGTTAGATTGATTGGCCATTTAAAATTGCCTCTTGGTATCAGAGGACTAGCAGGATAGATATGTGGGAAAGGGCTTGGGTGAGACTGTTGTTGGTGCAGGCTTCCAGACTGCTTTCTTTCCACTTCGCACAGTCTTGGATCTAGGATTCCCAGGTGTTGGTGGGGATGTTGGATTTAGTCAAGGGGACTTGGAGAGTGTCCTTGGAGCATTTCCTCTACCCTCCTGGAGCTCGCTTGCTGTGTCAGTGTTCTGGCAGCGCTTGTTTCAAGAGTCTCCATCAGGCGAGGAAGACGTGGCCCGCCCAAGGGAGCTGATCGAGCGTGGTCAATGCTTCGATGCTGGGGATGTTGGCTTGAGTGAGAACACTGACATTGGTGTGCCTATCCTGCCAGTGGATTTGCAGGATCTTGCCGGGGCAGAATTGGCAGTACATCTTGCTGAAATCAGAGAATATTAATGGGCTTTCTTGTAAGACATTAAATACACAAGGTACAATCATGGCCTGCTGTTGAAAGGATAGACTGAACAAAGCTTCCCCATGGGGTTTTAGCGCTACAAAGCTTATCTATGGTTTGTGGTGGAGAATGAATGCAGAACATAACTATTTTTTGCATTTACATCTGTAAGCAGTGTGAATGTCGAACTCTGCAGCCATTCCTCTGTGGAAACAATGACATTGCTGCCTGCAAGGTGTTGACTGAACATTATCCTCTGTGTGAAACCTCTGGGTGTTAAGAGATAGCATAAAACAAAGCGTTAATCCCATAACTATGATCAGCATGTTACACCACCAGAGGTAGTTAATCTTTACTTGTGGCTTTTTTTTTCATTCTGCGATGGAATCATTTACCTCAGTTATGCGTTGAAATCTTTTGAGGTGTCTCCAATAGATTCATACATGTGGTTTGATTGAGAAAGAAATGTGTAAAGATATTACCACAAATAACATTTGCTGAGTTTGATGAGAGGGTTTACCAACTGATAAATTCAACCTCAAAGATGAGCAATCTGCAGGCTTCTTGTGATTAATTTGTTGGGTATTTTGTAGAAAACTTTCTTTACCCAGGATGAATAATTTTAGACTGAGATTTTTCAAAATTAAACACACAACAGGAAGGTTCACTGTTTAAGTTTGCATAATATTGAAAAATTCCTGTTCCCTTCCCTTCCTTCACCTCTCTGTCTCATTCCTGGTGATTGATTGACCTCTATAGAGGAGGCGGGTACAATTTTGTCTTTTAAAAAGCATTTAGACAGTTACATGGGTAAGATGGGTATAGAGGGATATGGGCCAAACGTGGGCAATTGGGACTAGCTTAGTGGTTAAAAAAAAAGGGCGGCATGGACAAGTTGGGCCTCTATGACTTTATGACCAGTATCTATTACAAGCCCATCAACTCCCACAGCTACCTTGACTACAGCTCTTCACCTCCCCACCGCCCCCCGCCGATATCCTGTAGGGATTCCATCTTAGCTCCTTTGCCTCCGCCGCATCTGTTCTGATAATGCCACTGTCCAAAATAGCACTGCTGATATGTCTTCCTTCTTCCTCAGTCGTGGCTTTCCACCCACTGTGCTTGACAGGGCTCTCAATCGTGTCTGACCCATCCCCCGGGCTACTGTTCTCACCCCTGCCCTCCCTCCCAGAACCAGGATAGGGTGCCCCTCATCCTCACTTTTCACCCTCCCAGCCTCCGCATTCAAAGGATTATCCTCCGCCATTTCTGTCAATTCCAGCATGATGTCACTGCTCAACACATGTTCCTCCTCCCACTCCCCCTGTCAGCATTCTGCAGGGAATGTTCTCATCCGGGACACCCTGGTCCACTCCTCCATCACACCCAACACCTCACCCCCCCTCCCTGCCCACGGTACCGTCCCAAGCAATCGCAGAAAGTGCAACACCTGCCCCTTTACCTCCTTCCTGTTCACCATCCCAGAGTCCAAACACTCTTTTCAGGTGAAGCAGTGCTTCACGTGCACCTCCTTCAATCTGGCCTATTGCATTCGCTGCTCCCAATGCGGTCTACTCTACATCAGAGAGACCAAATGTAGACTGGGTGACCGCTTCGTAGAACACCTTTGGTCTGTCCGCAAGCAGGACCCAGACCTTCCTGTCACTTGTCCTTTCAACACACCACCTTGCTCTCCTGTCCACATGTCCGTCCTTGGGCCTTTTGCAATGTCATAGAATCATAGAAACCCTACAGTACAGAAAGAGGCCATTCGGCCCATCGAGCCTGCACCGACCACAATCCCACCCAGGCCCTACCCCCATATCCTGACATATCTCCCCACTAATCCCTCTAACCTACGCATCTCAGGACACTAAGGGGCAATTTTTAGCATGGCCAATCAACCTAACCGCACATCTTTGGACTGTGGGAGGAAATCGGAGCACCCGGAGGAAACCCACGCAGACACGAGGAGAATGTGCAAACTCCACACAGACAGTGACCCAAGCCGGGAATCGAACCCAGGTCCCTGGAGCTGTGAAGCAGCAGCGCTAACCACTGTGCTACCGTGCCGCCCACTAGCGAACACTCACACAAGGTGGAGGAAGAGCACTTCATCTTCCGATTGGGCACTTCACTGGACTGAATATTAAGTTCAACAACTTCAGAACATGGACTCTCCCCTCCACCTTCACTCCGTGCCCATTTATTTTATTTTATTCCTTCTTTTCATTTCATCCATCCGTTTTTATCACTTTTCATTCTTACCTCTATTTTCCCACTTCTGAAATCTCGCACTCCAACTGATCTCCCAACACCCCTCCCCTCCTTAACAATCTGTACCTCTGTTCTGGCATTTACACATTCTGATCACTTAAAGGACTCTTTCAGTGCCTTTCTCAGCCTTCTTCATCACCATTTACACTTCCTTTGTCCAATTACAGCACTCCCTCCACCCTCATAGTATAAATCTTGTCTGATTTTCTTTGCTTTCAGCTCTGATGAATGGTCATCCAAATTTGAAACATTGGCTCCATTCCCTCTCCACCAGGTGCTGTCAGACTTGCTGAGATTTTCTCGCATTTTCTGTTTTTATTTCAGATTTCAGCATCTGCAGTATTTTGCCTTTATCAAGAGATTTAGGGATATGTGGGAGTTGCAAATCTTCAGGACTTGCTCGTCCTTTTAAGCCATTCCCCCGTTTGCTTCAGACAAACAAGATATATTTTGCATTCTCTTGATTCGAATTCTCAACCTCCTCATTGCTTTTAAAATTGGTTTCACCAGAATAATTGCCCATTAAACTCACTACAGGAAGTTAGGGCTGGTGATTAAGGGTATAAGCACCTTTATAATGATGTGATAATTGATAATACAATGCCAATCACCCTCTCCACCTCATTAAAAGAAAGTTCAACCTCATTGCTACGCTGAATAAATTCTTCCTCGAGATTTTGAAAAGGTCAATTTTTTCATACTTTTTATTTCTGCCTCTTTTTCTCTCTTTCACTCTTTCCTTATCTCTCTTTATTTCTCTTCATGTCCCTGATTTGATGCTAATTCACCTGCTCTAATTCACCTTACTTCTCAACCTTTGCATCTCATTAGTTCAGGAGGTACACTGTTGGACTTATTGTTCCACATGCCCCATTGACTCGAAATATGCTGCTGTTAGATCGCATTTTGGGGCAAAAGGTGTTTGCTTGGAAGGACGCAAGAAAATGTCTATCTAATGGGGCACCCTGCAAGATGCAACAACAGAAAATGCTGGAAAATCTCAGCAGGTCTGACAAGCGTCTGTGGAGAGAGAATCGAGCCAACATTTCGAGTCTGGATGACCCTTTGTCATCTCTTCAAGATGCCCTGCTCCAGCAAGATCATAAAATCATAGAATCCCTACAGTATAGAAGGAGACCATTCAACCCATCTAGTCTGTACCGACCACATCCCACCCAGGCCCTATTCCCGTAACTCTGCACCTGCTAATCCCCTGACACTAAGGTCAATTTAGCATGGCCAATCAACCTAACCTGCACATCTTTGGATGTGGGAGGAAACCGGAGCACCCAGAGGAAACCCACACAGACACAGGGAGATAGTGCAAACTCCACACAGACAGTGACCCGAGGCCAGGAATTGAACCCGGATCCCTGGCGTTGTGAGACAGCAGTGCTAACCACTGTGCTACTGTGCTACTGTGCCGCTCCATATCTGAAGCACTATGATATCAACCTTCCACAAGTCAGTTTCAAGACTCAATGTCCATTCATTCAGTGTGAAGCTTGACTATTTAGCATTCTGCTCAGGTGTGTTTGCAGCTACTGTTAACTCTCCTTAAAACCTACAGAGCAAATATACAAGCAATCATGACAAAATAGCCCCTGAAACCTCTCCTTGAAGTCAATGGGAAGTGGATCATTAGCATGCTGAAGATATGCTGATAACAGTAACAGGGCAGATGCCTGATATTAAGAATGATTTCTTGCAAATGGTATAATTCAGTATTTGTAAATTACCTATCAAACAACAGCTGTACAGAAACATACTGTAAGCTTTTACTGGCTGTTATGAAGTAGCGTGCAAGATGCAATGGATCTTATTTTGCCCTTTGGTAACATTGATTTAAATTCCAGCATTAAACCTGGTAGTCTAGAGACTGGTGCTTAAGAACAGAGACTATTTTTGTCCAACGATGCAGGGGTGATCAAAAAACCATCAATACCTCATTGACCTTGATTTGAATGCATTTTGTCCGTCACTTTAGCTTTGCAGTAGTTTTGCATTCGGATCAAGAGAATGCAAAATATATCCAAAAGGAGAGATTTTAATCACCAGCGAGTTTCCAGCAGATTAGATTGCTTCAATTCATGCCCAGCCACGTCAGAATGAAGGGATGGTGATTTTAACCCCTGGGCATGATTGACAAGGTGCCACAAAATGAGTGGGAAGTAGCTGCTAGTGTGTGCAAATTTGGACCATCCTTGTCCGATTCTCAGGAGCAGATATCCACTCCATCTGACGAAGGAGCAGTGCTCCGAAAGCTTATGGTATTTGCTACCAAATAAACCTGTTGGACTTTAACCTGGTGTTGTGAGACTTCTTACGATTCTCAGGTAGGCAGAGGATGCTAAAGCCTCCTGGAAGTGAAGGAAGCAATCCAGGGTTTCCTGTGGGAACCAGAGGAACAGTGCTAGGGACACTGTGAGGGTGCTGGGACAGTGCCGAGGGGGATGGGGCATGAGGGGGTGGAACCTGAGGGGGTGGGGGCTGGGGGGTTATGAAAGGGGGCATTAGGAGGTAGCATGAAGGTAGGCATAAGAGGGGGGTAATGAAGGAGGGCTTGATGGGGGTCATGAGGGGGGTCATTAAGGGGGTATGAAGGGGGGATCCATGAAGTGGAGGCTCATGAACCGGACGGGGAGGTCATGGAGGGGGAGGGTTCTTAAATAGGGACATGAAGAGGTTCATGAAGGGGACCAATTGGAGGATCCCAATGCCAGCATTCTTTGTTGGGGAGGGGCCTGTGTAAACATCCCTTCATTGAGAGGTGGGGGCAGAGTCGCGTCCATGGGGTAGAGAGGGGGGGCTCCTCAATTTCAATTTGAGACCGGGGCTCCCTTTAAAAAAGACGTCCGATCTCAGTGAAGCCGGGCCTACTGGCACGTTTAGTGTCTGTCCCTCTCAGAACCAGCGCAAAACTCACCACTCTCCCAAAAATTGACTGCGTGCGGGAGAATTGTGACCTGATTCGCGAATCACGCCGTTTTTCTCGCCTGAAATGACGTATGTTTGAAGGGCAGAGAATCTGTATGATTTTTTTCCCATTTTAAATCGACGTAGCCTGAATTTCAGTTCAATGGAGCTGAAACAAGCCACTTAAAGGGGAAAGAAGGATAATTCCCAGAATGGTCACTATCTATCAGGAGTAGAGGATAGAAAAGCCGATTGAAGTTTTACTGAGGATTTAATCTGCATCTGCATTCCGTCATTGTCAGTAAGCAATATCCCAAATCTACCCGAAGACGTATGGCAAACTTCCTCACATTTTCTTGTCTTGTCCTTCATTAAATTGTGCTGTTTTGTAAACCTTGAAGGGCTCAATAAGATCAAAAGATCATTAAGAAATAGGGACAAGAGTAGGCCACATAGCTCATCAAGCCTTTGCAAAGTCATCACAGCCACCACTGTGCACCAGAAGTGGAGAGAATGAATGTTTAAGATGGCAGATGGGGTGCCAATCAAGTGGGATGTCCTAAGGATGCCCCAAAAGCTGTAGAACAAAGAACTATTCAGTAAGATCATGAACTGATTTGAATTATAGAATCCTACAGTGCAGTAGGAGGCCATTCGGCCCATCGAGTCTGCACCAACCACAATCCCACCCAGGTCCTATCCCCATAACCCCATGTATTTACCCTGGCTAGCCCCCTGACACTAACGGGCAATTTAGCATGACCAATCAACCTAACCCGCACATCTTTGGACTGTGGGAGGAAACCTGAGCACATGGAGGAAACGCAGACACGGGGAGAATGTGCAAACTCCACACAGATAGTGACCCAAGCCGGGAATCGAACCCGGCTCCCTGGTGCTGTGAGGCAGCAGTGCTAACCACTGTGCTACCGTGCCATCCTTTGGTTGTGGCCTTAACAGCACTTTCTTCCTTGACTCTCAGTCAATCAAAAATCTATCTAATTCAGCCATGAAGATATTCTAAGTCCCAGCTTCCACTGCTTGCTGGGGTAGACAATGCCAGGGTGCCCATGCCCAAGGGGTACCACCCTGTCACTGGCCGACCCTCTGGGGGGCCCCGGTCCCCTTCACTCCAGCGGGGTCGTCCAGCTAATTCCCCGACAGTGGAGAGCTAGTGTAAACCCTGCGAGAGTGAAACATTCTGGCGGGGTGAGGGAGGTTATCGGGCCTGGAGAATTCAGTCCCAGACCCGCTAATTAAATTAAAACTATATTAAAAACAGATTAAAATCACTTACCTGGTCTTCCCTCCGGTTTCCAGCGCAGATCTGACGGCGCCAAAAATCCAGCGCTGGGAGATGCCGATGTGGCGGGAACGCATGCGTGAATCCTGCGTATGGCCCACCACAAGATTCTCCCACCCCACTGCGCTAGAACATTGGTGCGGCAGGGTGGGAAAATCGCCCCCATAAAATCCTAACAGGGTTAGATAGAATAGATTCAAAAATAATGTTCCCAATAGTGGGGGAGTCTAGAATGAGGGGTCATCGTTTGAGGATAAAGGGTAAACTTTTTAGAACTGAAGTGAGGAGAAATTTCTTCACCCAGAGGGTGGTGAATGTGTGGAATTCACAAACACAGACTATAGTGGAGGCCAAAACGTTGTCGGATTTCAAGAAGAAATTTGATATCTCTCTTGGGGCTAAAGGGGTATGAGGGGAAGGGGTGGGATTAGGATATTGAATTTGATGATCAGCCATGGTCAAAATGAATTTCGGAACAGGCTCGAAGGGCCGAATGGCCTACCCCTCCTTCTAGTTTCTATGTTTCTATATATGTCACAATGGAGTTGGATCACAGTTGCTGCAGCTTGGTGCTGCCAGTACACATTGCCCCAGGATCCATGATTTGGAAGTTGATTAATTTTGTGGCCCGATAGTATCTGTCAGTTAAGTGGCATCAGGCAGTACTCCTTTCGCAAGCTGCTTGGATACAGATGCTAAGAGACATTTGCACAGTTGGAACAGGCCATATGTTTGTTTTGTCTCAATCTAGTGAATTTCCTTAAATCTTGGTTTCTCTTTCTCACATAATGCTATCAGCAAGCTGTCCAATGGCTGTTGCTCCCATCGGAGGTATTTCAGACCCTCACAGAGCAATGTGGCACATAGACCTGTGAGTACAGTTTTCTCATCCATGTATTCACCATCTGTTAGTCTCCTCTCTTAGGCTCTGCTTTGGCCCTAATGGTGCTATCAAGAGCATCTTTATTCCGCTCGCATTCCTTCCTGGCTGCCGACTTTATTTCATTCTTGGTTTTTGAAAGCTGACAAAATACCTCTGGTACGAGTGGAAAACGAAACACTGCATATGGCAAAGAAACATAAAACTCTGAACAGACAATTTGTCATCACCCTGTCCATTAAAATTATTATGAATGTTTATTTGTTAGTGTCACAAGTAGGCTTACATTAACACTGCAATTAAGTTACTGTGAAATTCCCCTAGTCGCCGCACTCCGGCGAATTTCTCCCAAAATTCTTTGGGAGAATTTGCACCCTAACCAGCGTGTCTTTCCAACTGTGGGAGGAAACTTGAGCACCTGGAAGGAACCCACGCAGACACGGGGAGGACGTGTGGCCTCCGCCCAGACAGTGACCCGAGGCCAGGAATTGAACCTGGGTCCCCTCGCGCTGTGAGGCAGCTTTGCTAACCACTGTGCCACCGTGAGTGCTGTTCAGCTGACGCATCTGACTCTGTGAGGAAAACCCTCGCAGCCCCAAGACTGGCACAAAAGAGGTCACAAAGCAAAGGTTGGCACAAAAGAGGTCACAAAACAAAAGTTTGGAGAGAAGAACTTTATTTTTTTAAATTAAGAACACATGTAAAATTACTTCAGGCTTGCTAAATAATTCCATCCAAGACAGACATCTACTCCTCAGGCTGAAAATTACTTTTCACGCCAGGTGATATTGATTTGGAAGGTAATAAAATGAGTTAGCCAGTGAATCCTGTCAATTATTAAAGGTCAAAATGGGCTCCATAGCAATGTTCCGAACGTGCAGACATCTCACTTATTCCAGTGTCTAATAAAACACATTCAGAGTCTGAGCTCCAAATACAATTTATGAATTCTTATTATAAGCATGTACTTGTTGAGAAATGTGACTGTTAACCCTTTCAGCAACAAATCCTATGCTTCTTGCAAAGTGTGCTATTTACTTTTAGCTAGTTCCATATTTAATCGAACTTGATATTTAATTGGTAAATATTGCAAGCTCTAATGAAAAATTTCTTAGGTGTATTAACCCAAAAAGGCACCAGAATGTGGCGACAAGGGGATTTTCACAATAACTTCATTGCAGTGTTAATGTAAGCCTACCTGTGACTAATAAATAAATAAAGCTTTATAAACTTCTAGATGAAGTCATTGTGCGATCTTATTTCAAATCTGATTTCCTCAAGTACAAGGGCACGTAAGTTTAAGGTGCGGGGGGAGAGGTTTAGAGGAGATGTGCGAGGCAAGTTTTTTACACAGAGGTTGGTGAATGTCTGGAACGTGTTGCCCGGGGAGGTGGTGGAAGCAGGTACGATAGTGGCATTTAAGGGGCTTCTAGACGAATACATGAATACAATGGGAATGGAAGGATATGGGCGGCACGGCAGCACAGTGGTTAACACTGCTGCTTCACAGCTCCAGGGACCTGGGTTCAATTCCCGGCTTGGGTCA